>NW_010562597.1:46123-69086 GCF_000687285.1 Phaethon lepturus
TGGAGAAAACATTTGGCAAACCAAACCCAGATTTATTTTTTGAGTAAAGGGTTGGTTGTTTTATTATTATTTGTTTGTATATTAACACCATATTGAAACCTGGATCAGGGCCTTCAGCAAAGCCCTCTTGTGGTTGCTGCTCCACACCAGCCATGGCACACTTCCAGCACAAGTCTGGTTAGAGAGTTGGTGGAGAAAGATTCTGTGATCCAGAGAAATTAGGGTATCAGCAGTTGTTGGCAATTATGGTAAGTGGGATATTGCACTATTTTTCCCATTAGCCTCTCTTCCAATTGCCAGAGGAACATCAGAAATAGCTTTACAAGATGCTTAGAAGTGAAAACAATAAGCTGTGAACATATTTAAGACAATACGCTTGACTATTCCTCCATTTCTAATAGTCATTACTAGAAATTACTATTAGTATTTCTTAAGCTGCAGAAAGGCTTCTCCATCTTCAGTATGTTGTACTCACATAGGGAAAGCACACTGAAACTTTATATCTTCATCTGTGCAAATAAGTGTGAATGGTAATCCATTGACCTCAGTTTTCCATTTCTGGTCATCTAGTTTTTGCATCCAGTTTGAGTTTTGTATTTGGAAAAGGAAAAATGATTTTTAGCAAATTCTCCCTACCCTTTGGGAAAATGATTCCTCCATAATTTCTTCATGCCTGTCCAACTGGAATGGTTTTTTAATGCTTCTAGGTTTTCTTTATTAGAATTTCTGAACAACAAGTTAATCTGGTTTTATGAACATTTTACAATTCCCTACATACAAACGTGAGCAATCAGGAGCTGATCCCAAAGGTCCCCTGTTGCTTCTCTTGTTACTTCTTGGCTTTACAAGTCTTTCCTGTCTTCTTAGCCTTTCCTCCATGAGTCTGACTCCATGTCTCAGTGAGTTTTGACCAGAAATATCGGTCCCTCCCATATTCTCTTCTTTTTTTGGGGAGGGCGGTGTCCTACAACGCCACACTAGCTCTGTATAATACCCTAACTCTTTCCAGGCACCTGCTGGTCTTCCTGGCACCTCTTTAAGAAGAGGTTTGTGCAGGTCTGACAGCTGTGATGGCACTTTAAACTAGTGAACAGGCTGCTCATTCCCTCAAAATCCATCACTATTTCCAGCCTTTTTGCCCCCGCCTACATTCCCTCTTAATAATTAATTATTTTGGTGAAAGCAGTGTAAGATACTTTGTAAAATAAAAAATTATTGCCTTGCATCTGGCATTAGCCTCTCTGTGAATCACAAGGTACTGAGACATTTTCATGGTAGACATATCTACTCTCCCATCTTTATCCCCATGGATATGTACTAATCATTTCGTTGTTGAAGCCCTGACTTTTTGGCTCCCCCAGTATCAACTGACAAAAGACACACATTAGCATTATCCCAGATTGTGTCTGTCACCCAAGGTCACGCAAGATAAGCTGCCAGCTGTCTGCTTCACCAAGGCACGGTACGTTGGACATTAATTAAACTGTATTCAATACGGTTCAGATTGATTCAGAATGCCAAGATGCCTCGGCTGAGTCGTGCAAAACGTATTAGCACAAATCGCTCTGCCAGTACAAAATGCATTACAGCAGCATCCAAATATTTTCAGAATCTGAGACATGAGGTTTAATAAATTAGAGGATAACCAGATAATTGATTTCTGACATATTTGAGAAGGGGTCCAAGTGCCTAAAGGGATAGGTATTTAACCAGGGGAATGCTCTTTTTTTTTTGGTGGATTAAAAAATCTGGTTTGTAACAGCCAAAAGCTGAGAATCTCTGGATCACGAGTAATCTAGAATTCTGCAAAATAATTTTAATTTTCATTTCAGTTAACTAAAAAGAAAAGCAAACTACCATCCTCTTTATTTCTTTTTTAAATTCTTGTGAAAGAATCAAATTATTTTTCTGCTTCTAAATGAACAGCAGGCATGGTAAGAGAAAAAATATATTGTTTTTGCCAGGAAATGTCATCTTTGCTGTGGAAATGCTTAAGTTTCTCCATGAAAATGGAATTTTCCTTCAGAAGTAATTTAGCAAAGAAAAACAACGGTTTTGTCCAGTGGCTGGAATTATACCACCTTCCGTGCGAAAAGGTTTTTGGCATTAAGTCTTCACCACAGAAAGCTGAACAAAGCCCTGAGTAAAACTCACAGTTGTTCCTGACATAAAACCAGCTTCCCAGTTCAAGGAGGGTTTAAGTGCCTGTTCATATCGATCTATGTCATGAATTCTTCAGGGATTTATTTTTTTTAGCAAATGTAAAAGAAAGGCAAATGTTGGACAGGTATAGTCCCTGTCGTCATCCCATTGGCTACCAAGCAACGTGTCGATAGGGATATGCTCCCTACATGGGGCTTCAGTACAAGGAGGACATACCCTTCAGTACCCTTCCTCTATCAGTTATTAATACCATTACAGCTGGCCCTAAAAGCTCCAAGTAATAATAGGTAACATACAAATGGTTCTTGCCCCCTAAAAACCTGGCAGACGAGCAAGGCAGATAAATAACAGAAAAAAGAAAGCTTTGCTGTTACCAGTGTGTAGGTGGGAGGGGAAGGGGAGCACTGCAAGCTTTGTTGGCTTGTCCTGAAGGAAGAACTGGCTGTGGGACCTGGATTACCGAGGTGCTGCCTGGCTCTGAGGTTAGACTCTGTACTTGACTCTGAATTTTCTAGTACCGTCAGTTCATCTTCCTTAAGGATTGGCCTGAGCAGCTACAATATGGTTTGTATTTTTTTTCTGCAATGTATAAACATGCTACCTACCCCTGCTGTGCTGTCAGTTCCAGTTCTCTTGACCTTCCTGTGTCCTTCAGAGGAAAAGCCCTTAGCCAAAGGAACGAGCTTTTTGGATGTTTCCATACTAAAAAGCTTTCCTGAAACCAAGTGCTCTTATGATAACGGTGTAATCTGCACATCCTGACGGCTTTACTCCCTGCCTCTTTCCCTGGCCTGTCCAGATGTCCCTACTTGCTGCTATAAATGAAGGTTATTACTCCCACACTGACATTAGCTATTGATTGAAGTGTGGTTTTTCAGGCTGGAGGGAGGAGGAAATAGCAGAGAGCAATAAAGCCATAGTTCATTGTGTTAAAGCAGTGTAACATCTCACTAAGAACCAGGTGTGAGCTGAATAGACTGAATAATAGGCTCTAGTTAGCACTTTGTGAGCACTCTGCATAATAAAGTTAAGACAGGAGGCTGGCAGTCAGTGGTGCACATTCGTCTTGCACAGCCACCTCAGAAAATCTAGGATGGAAGCATCAATAATTTGTCCAGAGTTAAGTCCACAAACTCTTCAATCCAAACTCATCTTTCACCCTTCCAGTTTTTTCAAAACAGTAAGATTTTCCTCTGAAGCTAATTGCACTATAGGAAAAAAAAGAAATCTGTTTTTTTTTCCTCCAAAATAATCTCATCTGCACTTTTCAAATTACAGGAGTTTTCTTACAAGAAAAAGTAGCATTTGCTGAGTCTTTGGCACCTTTTTCATTCTGGAAATTTCATGGGAACTTCGGCATTCACATAGAAATAGATGTGCATAAGCATACAGTAACTCTGACTTTTTTCCACCCTAAACCACAAAGATATTAGCACTTTTTACCACTTCAGACCAAATTTCAAGTGCTGGTGCTGCTGTGGAAAGAGCGAGACCCTGTTTAACGTGCAGGAAATGAGCTCTGCTATAGCTTTATCAAAATAGTAAGCTGGGAATGCAGGCATCAATACAGCTATTTGGGCGCAAATTTCCTTATTGGAAGTCATTACCCTTGATTTTCAGAAGGGACTGGTCCTCTCGTTACTTCGGCGAGATGGGGGAGCCCCGTGGAGTCTGGCAGCCGTGGCGGGCAGCGAGAGCTGTGTGGTCCAGCCGAGGAGCCCAGAAACCCTCCAGAGCTTAGCAGCTCTGCAGGGCAGTGGAAGTTAGTGGACCCTGGCTCTGACAAACCCTTTAGATGTTATGCTTGTAAAGCAGCCACGATGTACTCCAGTTTAGCGTTTCAGTCCTTAAAATTTTATGAATGTAAAGCTTGGAGGACGGAAGTTTTAAACAGGCTGATGGCTCCGCTATTTTACCGTTATAATCATAAAAGTATCCATGGCTTAGTTCAAGCTGTGTAGCCCCTGCTGACGCGAAGAGGTCCTAAAGTCCAGACTGCTCACAAGAGCCTACTTTATGACTTCAGTCGTTCTGTCTTTGCACCTTCTTTCTCAGCATTTGTGCTCCGTAATTTCATGTGAGAATCTGCTTCTGTCTGAGAACAAACTTAACTCTGACCCACACTCGCAAACTCTACAATTTTACTGCTGGAATCTGGTTTCTGTGTTTGCTCAAAATAAGTATGAATTTCCTGATATTTTGGGAATATCAGAGATAGGAATTTCAATAAGGATTTTGGCAAGAGCTGGAGTTATGCTTCATGGGTGCAATAAAGATGGCAAAGAGTTTCTGAAGGTCTCTGTGTGGCTCAGTTCTGGCCCAGACAATTATTTCAGCACTGTTGCTGTTTCTTTTTTTTAAAATGGTATGGTCATCTTTTTTGTCTAACATTTAAATGCAAGTAAGGAAAAAGAGAAAGTAGCATCTCCCTTGTTCTACTTCTCTAACGTTAGAAATGAACCAGGTTGCTCATGAGCTCTGCAACTCCCTGGTGGCATGTGGCAACCCTGTCTCAGTGTTAGGTTTACTCATCTGTAAATGCACGATACTGCCATTTACTCACTCTGATAATAAACCCACAGAGAGTCTTAAATCTTTGCCTACTGCTTTGACTCTCCAGTTCTTCATTTGTTATCCAGAGGGAGCCACCTTTCAGAGCAAGAACTGCCCTGGATGATGGTGATGAGTTTTAAAGTGTCAAGTAATCATTTCCAGATTGCCACAGGAGTAGCATCCTGGGGCAGGGACTAAGTTTTGTATTTAGTATTTTTACCTAGCACTGTACGTAGCGCAGAGCTGCTCAGAAAGCAGAGTCTCTGGTTAGTAAGAAATAAACCATTATCAGCAGAAACTGTGTGGCCGTTCATGGGCCCAGAAGTACAGGAAAGAAAATGTCAGAATTAGTTCATACTTCTTTTGTTCTGGAACTAAGCAGAATGAATGTCATTCTCTTGTGCCTGATGCTTCTGGCCACGGTCTGTGGGATTTGCGACTGGTGCCACAATGTCACTCCGGCACTAATTCAGTCATCATTTGAGTAAATGCAGTCTTACCAAGTGACGTGAAGCTGATGAACCAGCCCTGCCACAGCGCTGATACATGTCTGAGCAACCAGCTGGTATTAGTTGCAAGTACTTGTGTCAGGTGGTAGCCAAAACTTACCTCTTCTTTTGAAACGCAGGCTGTGTTTTGTCTTTTCACCGCCTCCAGCACTACACTGTTTTTCACACTAAAGAAATCAAATCGTAAGAATCAAAGAAAAATATAAGTGGAGTATACATCTGCTATACAACTGGGATAGGCATGCATCTTAACTTTCTTCTGAACTTCATACCACCGGCACAAGAGATAATAATGCACCTACTGCGCCAAAAGTGCATCAAATGGGAAACATAACTTACTCTGTTATACAATCGCCCTTTTATAGACAGTAATTTCCAAGCACTACAGCTGTTGGTAATGAAATCTGATCATCCGACATTAACCTCATCACCTCAGTACATGTATTTTACAGCCTCACTAGTCCTTGTCCCTTCAGTAGCACCTACTCCCATAGTCCATACATGTGTACACCACACCTATTGCCCAAAATGTTCAAGTCAATCTTGTACAACTTCACACATATTTATGTCTTAGAACATATTGTAGCAATTCTCCTAACCCCTGCTTCTTTATCCAGCAATGCATGTGCGTATTCCCCTATATGTGCCCACCAAACCAGCCAGGACCACACTCATGCCTCTTCACCACCTCTTTGCTCAGTGTTTGTAACTTCTGCATGCACTTATCCACCCACACAGTGCACAAATCATCTTAAGCAGCAACTTCTGTTAAATAAATCTTGAAGCAGTTATCCACTCTAGTTAATTAACAAAGGTGGAAGCTTATTAACTTAATTTTTGCTTCTGAGGACAACTCTTACATACAACTTGTATTTGTACTTACACAACTGTACAGCTTCTCTTCTTCGAGTATCAGTGTTTATTTTCTTCCTCAAAAGCCTGGCCAATGCAAAATGAAATTTCCTTCTATGTTTACAATGTGCTTGATCGCAGGGTAAAGCATACCAAGGGGCCTTTGTTCCAAGGAAGTCTATATAGTGTTTGGGTTTTTTTACAAGCTGGCACTGCACTTGCAATGTTAGTATCTAGCAGCCTTTCTCACTAACATGTCTTTGGGCTACAGCACTTGACTTAAAATTTTATTATTTTTTTTAATTTTGAAGCAAGCCCCTGATTTTCGGGAACCTCATCCCTGGCGCTCATTTCTGATAGTCAGAGATCTATTGTGTGGGCAGCTGCAGAGGCAGGGATGCTTGCTACCAGCTCCTAGTATAAAAGCTTTCTCTTTGAGGTGGGGAAAAATTCTAGGCTAGGTTTTGCTCTGTGGAGCATGCAAACAGTTTACAAAGCAACCAGAAGACAGACATTCATTCTAAATTGCACATGATCTTGTGCCACCACTGAAATGCTTGGCTTTACCCTCTTCAAATGCGTGGGAAAACTCCTTGAGGTTTCACTAAGAGGTAGATTAAACCCTTGAATAAACATTGGGAATAGTTTGCCACTTCTAGTGTAGGCACATCTTTTTATTTGAGTGACAGGTTTTGGATTAAGATACTTCTTGAGATAAAGGTGTCAGAATTGAGAACTTTGTACTGGGCTGACTTGTCTGCCTTAAGCTGTAGCTATTCACTTTTAAGTAACAGGGTCAATGTAGGAAGACATTAAGGGTATGTGGCTATCAGTTCTGAATTACATAATCATAGATCAACTGCTGTTTTGAAGGCAGAAGTAATAGTCACATGGCAACCAGTACAGTTGCCAGAGCTGCACCTTCTGGGTCAGGCCACCACCAGTATCAGTGCTCACAGGGCAGAGCAGGGCCCTTCTGATGCCACAGCTTTGCTCATTAACATCAAATGAGAATCGGGTTTCTTCACCTCTAGAGACCAATGTGTCTAAACAATACATACCTTTTTAACAGGAAGTGAAACCTCCGTTTTGTTATGTTGGAAAGATTTTGGGAAAATAGTTTGGCTGGGATGTTCAGGGGTACTATGTTATTTACAACACTATTTCCAACTTGGTGCAAATTACATGCCTGATTTCATGGGCTCTTTTGAAAATGAAGACATCTTCTTGTATCAAACCCTAGGGCAGGGTAAAGGCATAGGTACCCTCTGGCTTGGTGTGCTGGTTTTAGCTGGGATAGAGTTAATTTTCTTCATAGTAGCTAGTATGGGGCTATGGTTTGGATTTGTGCTGAAAATAGTGTTGATGTTATAGAGATGTTTTTGTCTTCTCACTTTTACTCTGCCGATTCTCTCCCTGATCCTGCCATGGGGGGAGTGAACGCGCGGCTGTGTGGTACTTGGTTGCCAGCTGGGGTTAAACCACGACACTTGGAAAGACGGTGCACAAAATTGGCTTTAAGCCATATTACTATATGAGCCTGGCGTAAGGAAACACTAAAAAAACCCTCTTCTCCAGAAGCAGGGTTAACCAAAACATTACATTTCCAACCATACTTTCAAAAGAATTGACAGTGATCTCTCCAGGGGATAGGGACTGACTTCAAGAGTATTTGGGCTAATGTTTGCCCAAAGGAACCATCAAAAAATCTATACTGCTTTAATAACTAGTATAAATGAGAGCAAACTTTGAAACTGTGCTAATTTATGGAACTACGAGATGGACTTATATAATAGGACCTATTTGTAGAAAAGTAAAATATATTAAGTAATATTACTTCTTCCCTCATAATCTTTGAATTCCTTAAAGAGGAATATTTTTTGATCCTTTTTGTTACTCTTAAAAGTGGAGCCAACGAAGACAGAGCTGGTATGGGCAAAAGGAGCTCCATGGGTGGCAGAACGTAGACCGTGGTCCTGAATAGCAGAAGTTGTTTTGGCAAAGGAACTATTTTAACAGTATAACTTGCATCTGTATGAAGAGCTACTCACACAGAGATGGTGTTTAAAGGTCTGATTCCCCCTCCCCCCCCTATACCTACCCACTGTAGCATTTTATGCAAACTCATGTAGTGTAGACCATTCTTCCAGTCTCTCTCACTACCTCTGAAGTGGAGCAAGTTATACTGATAGAAGCTGTTTTTTTGTCAGGCCATCAGAAGTCTGTCATGACCCCAGAAATGTACCTCTTCAAACTGGCCCGAAGCTTAGGAGTTTGGAAATTTAAAACATTGGCAGCTCAACTCAAGGTAGACTTGCATGTTCTGTAAATTCTTTTCAAACTCATCCTTCTAAAGGATCTCTTAGGAAAAATAATTTACCTGTTTTCACTGACTTCAGTAGAGTTTTTTGGGGTGTGCATGATCTCCATCACTGCAAGTTGGAGGGACTTCAGAAACAGTAATAGATCTGTTACTCTCCTGCAAGTTTTGGAAGAGCTGCTGTAGTGGATCAGTCTCACCTGGAGTCTTTCTTCAGCGATGGCAAACAAGTACAGAGTGAATCATCTGTGATAGATCCTTGTGGCATCTTCCAGTTGGCAGGTAGAGGGATTGCTGAGACAGAAGTTGCATCTTAATGGTCACGAAAGGTGTTATTTTCTGTGAATTTTCCACCTGGATCCTTTTAGAAAAAAATGAGTGTTTACAGCATTTTCCAGTGTCACGTAGGAAGGTGGTAACAGAGACTTTAATTGAAGTTGTACATTATTTCTCCCCGACTGCTCTGAGAGATTCATGTGAACATGGTCAGTACCCCTGGAGTGATGCTTTTGCATTTGATTTCAAAGTGTGCATTTTATACCTGCATTACTGGAAATTTTTTGTTTTACTGGACACAAGACAGTATTTGGAAATACTCAAAAAGGTGTTATTGCTTGCCATGGCGCTAGACATATCAGGCACCTGTTTAAGTTTCCACTGGTTCCAGTATTGTAATATGTGCGTAGAGCAGCAGGTGCAGAGCAAGAGCAGTGACCAAATGGTTAAACCAAGCTTTTAAAACCAGAAAAATTCTAAAAGACCTTACTGCTTAGTTTTACATTTAAGTGTTTAAAAGTGAGCACTGTGACTGGTAGGAGAAAAAATAACAAAAAGAAAAAGAAACAATAAGATTAGTTATTGAAATAACAACCAAATCATTAAAATACAAGACTAACTGTATAAAAGAAATGATGTGTTAGGCCTTGGAGTTAAATGCTTCATTTCCTGATTCATTAAAACCTTCCTTCCTCAAGAAGAACTGGCAATTGCAAAGTTCTGCCCTAGAGGGATGTTCGGGTAATAAAGGAGAAAGGATCCAGAGGCAAGTGAAGAAAAGAGTTACAAGAAAGTCCTCCAAAGCTCCTCTGCTTGTTTACACATTCAAAAAGTCGGTTGATTGCTTTGCGTTCACAGCTCTGCACACGCGTAGAAAATACTGTATCAGACAATATTTAGGACTGTGTAGAGTTTAGAAAGTAGTTAGGCTAAATTTAATAGCAAAAAAAAAAATTTATTGTGCCCCAGAAGAGATTAAAAGAAGAGCATAGTAGTGATGCATTCTGTCTTAAGGGTCTGAAGGGATGCCATCACACTGCTTTTTGCGGTTCTGTATGACTGAAGTTAAATCTACTTTAAAAACATTTATTGCTCTTATACAGCCCTTCTCATGCGGAGGTTGATTTCAGAACATTTAGCCAAGTAGGTCATTACTCTTACTCTGCTTATGCCCACTGGGCAAGCTGAGGAGTAATTCATGTCGGGCCATGCTGCTAAGGCAGATCCAAGAGTACAAGGGGCACCTGGGTGTAGTAGTAAAGAAAGTTATACTTTGTATCACTTAACCATCATTAACACATCGCATTATAAACAAAAATTAGGTTTTTCATCACCAGAAGCAACACTGCTCACCAATTCCATGTTACTGGGTTGGGGTAATCCATACTTTTTCCTTGTAGTGTGTCTAGATTGTTAAAGGGATTTAGGCAGCTAAAGTTGAAGTAAAACTAAGGAGATGTTATTGTTTAAAAGCCGATAAAATATTTGCCTGAGTTGTTTCATTAGGCATTAGAAGTCAACTTCTGGGCTTAAGTAGCCCTCTTGGACCTCATGGATCAATAACGTCAGCTTTTAGTCTTTGGTTGCCCTGTTTTCTGTTCAGCTTAAACTCTCAACTTCTGTCCGTGTTCATAAGAGCCATCCTGGAAACATTGATAACAGTGGATGAGAACAGTGATGCTCGTATACTTTTGCAGGGGCCTGAATTCCCTGCCTTCAGTGGGCTTTGGCTCAAGCTTATGAATGTTTGCAGAAAACATACTGTACTAGTCACCCAGCTCCAAGGAGAGAATGTTAAACAGATCACACTGATTTTCTCAAGGTTCCTGGTTTCTCCAGTGTGTCGGAAAACAAACCTTGAGGCTTCTTGTGTGAGCAATCATTGTGTGTATGGAATGCAAAACATTTCTAATTTGTGAAGGCAAGCTCAGTTGCATATACTGTACAAACACACACACACACAAACACCATGTGGAAATAATAAATGTGTTTATGATGGAGATCTTTGCTTCCTTTATTATTTTAGGACTTTGTCCGGATTTGAAACAATTGCTAAGAGCATTAGCTTCAGTCTTTCATTACTAACATACTCATAGTTATAGTACTGACTTCACCTAATAAGGCAGCTGTACTCCTCCTTCTTAACATATATTCAATTATTTTTAAACATACCAATTGTTCATACACAAATATACAAGATTTAGAAAGCTAAACAGCCAAACTGAGGCTGAGTAGTGCTCTTGAATATCCTTCAGTTCTTTTAAACATTGACTGTTGTATTCAAATTTTGTTTCAAAAAATTCATATACTGGAATTTATGAGTGGGAAAGTTGTCTGGTTTGTAAACTTCTTACGCATACAGGTAGGTGACAGTTTCTGAGAAAATATTTCCAGTTTTGAAACTTAGTTTTAAACTTAGTGTAGCTCCAGAGGTGCATTTGTAATGCAGTGCTGATGGCTCAGCGCCTCTGTGCCTGGTGGGTGTGGGGTTGCACAAGATCCTGCAGCTGAACAGAAGGTGCACTGCCCATGCCCACAGCTCCATGAAAAATGGCTCTTTGTGATGCTGGGGAAAAGTAGTTTCCTGCATATTTTGCCTATTTGAAGGTAAGGAGTCACTAATATATTTAACCAAACATGACTAATATATTTAACTAAAAATTATTTTCCAGAAAAATTGCACTACAGTTCTTTCAATCAGATTTTAAAATTTCTTTGTAAAACACCTATCTGTAAAATGTAGTATTTCACTTTGGGTTGCCTGCCATATTTAATTTGTTCTGAAATGAACTTTTTTCCTCCCATTTTCTTTTTTTGCCACAAATTAAAAAAAAAAAATTAAAAAATCTGTATGTCTATTTCAGGTTAACACAAAATAGTTTGTAAGTTATCAGTGAATGAATGAAAAGAATCAGCTACTTGCCCAGCAACAATAATTGCCTATTCTGTAAAGTGCTTCAATAACATTACGAGTGTGGAGGCCTTCACAATGTGTCAGGCTTTCTGTGATGAAAGACCTACCGATTTTTTTCTAGCTAATGCAGATTTTTCACTAGCACAGATAAGAACAATGTGGGCTTTTAAATATAAAATCGTCCTTGGTCTATGCACAGTGTAGCACCCTCCTTCTGTTTCCTGCCCAAACTCGCCTGGGCGGTGGGGTATGGGAACAGCAGAGTTCACCTGGTTTTCCTACAGGACTGTATGCAAAATAGACGGGACAGCGGAAACATAAGCTATTTTAAAAGTACCATGAGTGATGCATGGGAGGTATAAATCAGATGTGTACCTTCTATAAACCTGGTATACAATACTTATTTATAATCTCTACCTTTTGTGTTTGGAAAGCCTTGGAGAGCCTTGAAGACAGAAGACACTAAGTGCTCTTAACCGAGCACTGCTTTCCATCTACACACTAAGAATCCGTTAAAGAAACTCCATACAAGGACTGGGGAGAAGGATGAAGCCCGTTTTTAGGATGGGTTTATTTTTATCTTTTTTGGAAGAGTTTATCATCCCATTTTTTATATCTCCCACCAATGAAAGCTCAGAATGACTGAAATAGCACAGTGTGTTGGAGTGAATTCTCCCCCAGGAGACTGATTTTGTTTTATTATTGCTGAAGAGAACAGGAATTTATTAAGCCTAGAAAAGTAGGGGAATTGGAACTTTCCTGCCAAGGTAGACAAGTTCCCAAGCTGCTCCAGTCACTCCTGAGAAGCTCTTTTACTGACTTTCCCGTGTAGCGGAGAGGCACTGTTTTGTCCATATTATCAGCTGACAAATAAAACAACCAAATTCAGAAAGGGGGAGGAGAGGGAAAATTTGCTCAAAAATATATTTAAAGACATGAGCTTTCCTGTAGAGGAGTTTGTTTGGTGAGAAATGGATCTCTTGCTACAGATTCCAATTTAAACTGGCTGACCTAGAAGGAAGAAAGTGCCTGGGAAAGAAGCAAAAGCAAATAAATAAAAAGTAAAAAGCAAATAAAAATAGGATTTGTCTTTCCCACTTTTCAAAACTATGTGGGTACAGCGGGACTCTTCTGTCCTACCTCTTTGAGAGCCAACAGCTTTATGTTTGTGCATACCACGTAGCAAAGGGCACAACAGGAATCTATTACACGGTGGAGTGTGTGTTCTTCCTCTCTGGCTGGTGCATGCTAATGATAGAAAAGTTAATGAAATCAGACAGTCACTGTTGACCACTGGTTCAGAGAATGGAAATTTCTAAGGTTTGGTGGTCCTCGCTCAGATGGTAGCTGTCTTGCTGGGTTTCTAGTCTCACTCACAGCTATGACTCAGTCCTCCCCTTCCACTTCTTGCTCTCGAGATTCCCATTACCTGTGCGTTTGTCCTCATCCTCTTTCTTTTCCTTCCTTGTCCACAGCCTCCTCCATGTAACTCTCATCACTCAAGTTCTTACACTTGTGTCCCACAGTTCCTGTTGAAACAACATGCAGCCATAGTGGTGGTGATGATGGTTATGAGGAAGTCAGAGCATGATAAGCCAAGGCTGAGTGAAATATCCCCTCTTTGTAACATACAGGATTGGAGAATCTGTTTGGCTGTTAAAACAGGACAGTCTTGACCTTAAAACAAACCAGAGTTTCTTCTAGAGTTGAAATACCTCAGCATTAAGTCATTTCCTCTTTCTTCACTTTCTGGATCTTCTGTTTTGTCAAAAACACTTAAAAGACTATTCAGTCGCATTAAGATCTCATGAACTTTAAAGTTCTGTGTCTATCAGAGCAGGTGGATGTGGGTAATGCTTTGCGCTGCAGTCAAGAGGTTGGCAGGTGTTAGCATCCCTGCATTGGCTTTAAATTGCCTCGCTTGGATGTGGTGACAAGGGAATGAGATTAGGGGAGAGGTTCAGTGGGAGCTGCAGAGGTTCTTGGCTAAATACCACTAACCCATGCATAGAGACCCACTCTGACATGGACACCTCTGAACGAGCTGGATCAGGGGTGTCTGTCTGATAGGCAGTCATGCCTTTGAGTTGCAGTGAGCTGCAGAGTTCACAGTGTCAACATCTGAATAGAAAGGCTGATCAGTACTCCGCCCGTTAGGCCACCTCATTGCCATCTGTGCAATGAAGAAAGAACTACTGAGGCAGTAACAACTATGTAGATGTGGGAATAACAACAATAGGGGGGTGAATAGGAGTTCTGCATTTTTTCAGAGACTAAATTTTCAGCCAGGAGGCGGCAGTTAATACACTGAAAGCTTGTAGAAATTAGGAACTCAGTTCTATTTGAAGTTAAGTCATACAGTTTTGTTTGTCTGGATGAGCAGGGGTGCAAGATCATGAAGAGGGGTTTGGATGTAATCATGTCGGGCTTTGTTGTGATTTCTGGAGGTGCTGCTAGGCTAGTAGTAATGTTAATCTCTTAAGGCAGAGGGAACTGGGGAGAGAAGAGGGGCACCCAGGCTTGCGTTCCCTCTGTGGGTTCCTGTTACACCAGCCCTGCAGGTTGTCACCTCTTCAGAGGACTGACCTGTGAGAGTGCATTCAAACACAAAGAAAATTTTCCCTCTAGACCTTACCGTGCATGCAGATTTTGGAGGGGGGAAAGCACTGCTGTAAGTTTTCACTGCCCTGCTATTTATTAGGAAGCTTTGGTTTTCTGCCCTGTGGATATAACTGTTCCATATAAAAGCCTATTACAGAAACAAAAGGGAGCTGATATCAATTATTGCTTGAGGTTTCAGTGGCCCTTCACCTCCCTACAATGAGCAGTGTCTAACGTATAGAAGTTGTTTGGATCTAGGCAACCTTCTACCAGACTAATACACAAAGCAATGTTCAGGAAGGTGGTTCAGGAGTATATACATAGCCTACCTTATGGTTGAGATGGGAAATAAAATTGCAACATCTGCTTTGCTCCAGAATTTTTTCCTATAGTCTGCAGCCTCAAGCCAGAACAGCCCTTTTTTCTTTCCAAAAGTGATGTAAGACAAAAGAGGGGAGAAAATAAACCACATTCTCACTCTTTTATTAACACAAATACTTGAAAATGACCAGAAGAGTGACTAAAAGTCAAATTAACTTGAAGAAAAAAAAAAAGACTTGACAAGTATTTGCAGTGAGATTCAAACTCTCAGGGAATACTGCTTTTTCAGGGAGACACTGATGTCACCTGACAGAAACCGAAACCTCATCCCAGGAGCAGCTCCTTTATGAAGGGTGGTGCAGAGGGGAAGAAGGGTTTCCAGCCAGCGGTAGGGATGCGCATGCAAGGATCTGTACTCCAGCAGATCACCAATCTTAGATGGGACGGCAAAATAGTGATGAGTGCTTGTCATGGAAACTGTTAATTGTTAACAAAGGCTTTTAACTTTTCAGATGTTGCAAAATAATCCAAGCAATATTTTTGTTTATTGCTGGGAGGAGCCTTAGTAAGAAGCTGCTGTAATTCTTAATTCATTTTTAGAAGGAGCATGCTTTAAGATAGGTATCACTAAAGTAGAGATGGGACCAAACTGGAGTTTCATATCTTCCCTGCTCCCAGAATGAAGGGTGGTTTTGTTTTAGCATGTCTGCCCAGATTTGAACTTGTTTAGAACCCACAATGGATTTATTCTAATAATAATAATAATAATAATAAAAAAAAACATCCAGGGGCCTCTTTTTGCTTGCTTTTTGGATGTTGTCCAAAATGGCAGAGCTCTTGCAAGACCAGACTGCATCAAAATGAACTAACAAGCTTTCCACTGTTGGGGCTGAATGTTGGCTCAGATGTTCAGGGGATGCTTGTGCTGACAGACCCAAACCTTAGTCTGGCTCCAGCCTCAGACCTGAACCTCTGAATTTTAACCAAATCCTGTACCAGACAAAAACTGGTATATTATGGTTTTAGCCCATTTTTAACATTTAAAAATCCTGCTTCATTTTCAGTGTAACGATGCCACAGGCCTTCATTTAGCAAAGACATTTAGAAACATGTCTTAGCTGCATCAATTCAGAAAGACTTTCAAGCAGACCCTTATATTCAGGTTTTGGTATTTGTCTTTTCTGATCTGGTGCTTGATGAAACACCTGTGAAAAACAGTGTATGAAAACGACAGCGAGGAAGAAAATGCTACCTTGTGTTTGTCCTTGGCTAGAGGTAATAAGGGAGCCCACAGGACCTTTGCTGTGATTCCATAGTAAATGCTAGAAATTAATTTTGTTTTGTGTGTGGGTGTGTGTCTTTCTCTGCCCTTCCCCATTTCCCCATTATTCCTCTTCCTTCCAGTTCTGCAAACGGGAAGTATCAAGATGAGCATTTCAGCAGCAGTTGTTCAGACTTGCCCAAAATGTGTGTGACGGTGTACTCCTACCCACACAGCCACTGGGGCATCAGTCCCCCGCATGCCTCAGAGCCTGGGTCCGTGCCCTAACCCCATCCTTCTCGCGCTCTTTGCCAGGTTGCCCATCCTGCTGTCTGGCTCTCAAATCCTGCGGGCATGGTGAAGAGGTTGGCCAGCCTGCCCTGCCAGCCCTGCTGAAGAGGATGGCAAGCCCCAGCCCAGAAACCGCTCCCAGCTCTTGGCTGCAGGGACAAGACTGCCCGCTGCAGCATAAGCATCGATGTAACTGATGTGCTGTCGACGTAAGCATCCTTTGCCCACAAGGTGAATATATACCTCTGTGTGTATATATATATATACACACCCCTATATATATATGCACCTATATATATATAGCTGTACATTAATACTCCTTTCTCATGCCTACCATCCTTTTCTTTTCTGCATATAGGACCTAGCTCAAAGGATGCAAAATTCATGTTGTCAAAGAGTTAATACATGGAGAAAACTGCTTTCTGATGGCAGTTAACTAGATAATCTATTGCCCATGAGTGGAAGCACCTTTCTGTGTAGACAAGATACTGGATAAATAATGCATTTTAAAAAGTTGCTTTTATTTGTATTGCATGTTATTAAAACTCCTGACAGAGACCCTATAATTTCAGGAATTAGTCCAGACACGTAATAAGACCTAGTCCTTCTGTGGTTGTTTTATGGGCAAAAACCAACGTCATTGGCAGTCTTTCGGTGAAGAGATTTGGATATATGCACAAAGTTATTAGTAATGCTATGGTCTTTCATTAACAGTTTGTGTGTGGTATTTTGTTATACGTAACATTTCTTTTTCTAGATTTGGGAGTACATGACATCAGAATGGTTTTGCTGGTAAAATCAGACATAGCTGTGGTATTAGGCATTATTCTAGACAGAGTTAGGTCTTGTAGCTGTACTTGCTGCAGTACACCGCTGAGACTACTACATGCCACAGAGGGCGAACAAGAACAGCTTTTCCTTAAAATGAGTATGGAGAGACTCCCATAGGAAATGTTTTTGTTTTGTTTTTTGAAATCTGTGTGTGGCATAGGAAAGGAATGGGTGGAAGAATGATAACAAGAGAGAGCATGTCTGTTAGAGAGATAAGATTGAAAAGAGCTGGTAAGCAAAAGTGCTCAAAGTTAAGCCCATGTTTGCAAAATTCTGCGGCCTTTAGAAAAGCTGATGCACATTTAGTTGTGTAACTGGTACTGAGGTCCTGGAAAATCCAGCCCTCAAAATTAGTGAGATAAGAAACTCAGTTTTAAAAAACCTTTAATAAGGATTCTCATATCTCTCTGTTGAAAGCTATGAAAACAAACACAATCTTGCTGGGCACAGATTTTGGGGGTTTGCTTCCTTTTTATAAAGAAACAAATTCTGACTTTGCTTTTCGAGTGATTTATACATGAGCCCCATCTTGTGCGTTCCCTCCAAAACATCTCGTTGGCTCTGATAGCAAAGCGGTTCAAATGCTTTGCCTGCAAAAAGTTTCCGTTCCATTAACAACCCAGAGAAAACCAGAATGGGTGACAGTGACTAGTTGAATGACCATCTGGCTTTTGAAGTACAATATATACATACATATATATGTGTGTGTGTATGTATATGTGTGTATTATATATATATGTATGCTTTATGATTGAATAGACATCTGTTTTCTATGATTAACCTCTATTAGCATTGCAATTATAAATACCTGCTGAAGGTCTGCCTTTGATCTAAACTGCCTGTCACTCAATAGTCTTTTAAACTCCAGCTTTTCTCTCTCTTTCTTGACATTTGTCATTGTCTTCCTTCTGAATGCCTTCCTTGCTGTTCTCAAAAGCTGGCCAAAAAGCGCTAGGAGGGTAGATTGTAGTATCAAGTACCACATTGGAGGCTCAGAGGCAGCTGCCATGTTCTAAAAGGTCTCTTTATTCTTTGCAGCCACAGCTTTGCAATTGCCCTAAAAAGAAATATTCACTTCCCTCCCCTTTTTCTTTCATGGAAAAAAATCCCCCAGAATAACAATAAGTTCTTCCCTCTTTCCAGCCTAGCCCAGTGTACATTAATACACCTTGTAATTGCTTGTCTCTATTGGTTTTAGTCCTTTGCCCTTTTTTGCTCCTGCTTTTTGTACTTCAGCTTCATCATTGATCCTATTCACTCTATTCCCAGCGCTGAAATCTAAATCCCAAATGCCAGCAAGAAATACTCAGCCATTCATGACAAATTGAATGGCTCAATTTAAAGGGGAAGATAGCACCTCATCTACTGTTACTGTTCACTTCAATAATCTCTATCACTTGTTCATTGGAGAAAGCAGCATGTCCTGGGTTCAGGTACAGACTATGCTGATGATCTGTGGCTTGAAAGGACTAGAAGGAACATTGCATGTGACAGGGAGTCACCTTTCTGCCTTTGAAGGTTTTTATGTATTCACATCAATACAATGGTCAACGCTACTAAGAGCGCAGTAATGCTGTTCTGTTCACCCCCGCCCTGGCAGGATCCCAACCCACTTGCAGCAACATGCCAAAAAATAAGTCAAGAAGGCTAAAAAATAGGGCCAGATCTTGAGCTGGTAGAAAGGTGCTGTCAGCGTAAACACTTCTACTATAGGATCAATGAAGGTTCGGGAGAAAAAGCAAACTTCAGCATTTTAGCAAATGCTCCACCAAGGATGGCCGCATTAGATGTAAGTACACATCCCGCTGGCTTCCCAGTAGCTCCTGACGGACTCTCCCTTTGCCAACTGGCCTACACAAAGAAGCCACACATGGGATAAGACCCATCGGTGGTACATCATTTACACACGGGGTGCCAGTGTTTCCTAGGCTGATCAAAACGTCTTTGTCAGCATTTACTGTTGGAAAATGGAGTTTTCAACTGAACAAGAATGTTCACAGGAAAGAGCCTGTGCTCCTTGAATACTTCTTAAAAAAAACAACTTTTTGTGAGATAATTGAAAATCTCAAAAAGTTTTTTTTGAAAACTGAAAAAAGTCCATTTGTTAGTTAATTTTGTCCACAGGGACCTGATTTTGTTTTTTCTCAACTGAAAATGATCTTCTGGCAGAATTTAACTGAGTAGTTTCCAGTCAATGAAACGTTATTCCATTTTTTTGTAACAAAATTTAAAACATGCCAGTTTTTTTCCATGTGTCATTTGTGCAGCTGCATAATCCAAACAATTATAATACAGGATTTGTTTTTTGTTTTGTTTTTCCCTGTTAACTTCGTTAGCTGTAATGTAGTGGACCATTAATCCCCATTTTCCTTCATTTTTTCAGTAATATGACTTTGCTGTATTACCAGAAAGTGGGCACAGAGTTGAGATAAAATTATATTGGTTACAAATAGCAATGAAGCACACTGATTTCCTGAACTGCAGACGGTTGCAAGAACTATTCAGGTTTGATGTGCTTTTGTGGTGGTATTATTCCCATTAGAGAAGGTTATGTCTTGGCGGGATAAATTCCAGCCTTTCTCCAGAACCCGCTGTCTACAGCTATCCAGCTCACAGATGTTTTGTTCTACTGAGGAATATTAGGAAGAATGGAAATCAATTCCAGATCATATCCTTGTTTTGCAGGTGATAGTGTCTCTCCAGGTTTCTGATAGATCTTGGGTAGCCAGACTTTTTTTTTGGCTACCTGATTTTTTCCTTGTTTTTCCCAAAAGAAGGGCAGATTATTATTATTAGAAGCCACATCTGACTGCCAATTACCCGATCATAGGTCCCACTGGAATGCAGTTCTAGGTTTTGTAAGGTGCAAAGAAGCAGGGCAGAAATAAATGCTAATGCAGACGAGGGCTCACCAGCAGTCTGTCCTCACTGAAGTCCAGCTCCCAGAGCTTCAGAGCTCAAGACGTCTCTGTCTAGACAGTCTGACCAGGGAGGGTTGGAGAGCCTCTGCTGTGGTGCATAGTGCTCTGAGATGCTGCACCAGAAACTCATTTTATGAATTTTTTTTTTTTAATGCTATGTACATCACTCTTCAGAATTCACAAAGGTCCGGCTTTCAGTTCTTGCCTTTCTGAATGAGAAATTTTGTTTTAAAAAGACTTGGAACTCTTGAATGATTTTATGTATCTTTCTAACTCCATGCTAAATCATCAGGGAATGCTGGAGAAGTTTGACAGTCAAACAACCAGTAAAAGGAGGAAAATCTGTTTTCTCTAGAGATTTCTTGTAGGTCTTGGCTTCTGCTGAGTTAAGCACAGTGTGGAAATACTCTTTTTCAAGGTACTTTACTATCTCCAGCCAAAATCAGGAAATGATACTTTGTGGGAAAAATATATAAACATATATTAACTAAACTTTTTTAAAGATTCAGGAATTTGGCTTTTGGATTTTGACCAGTTCATGTTTTTCTCTAGTCCAATCTTATCCTCTACATCTCAGCACAATTTTGTGTAACTCAGAATGTCATCTGAAATGTCAGCAAGAGATGTATGGGTCTGTATAGATCTCACCACTGTAAGTCTTAATTTTTGATTAAAAATCAGGTCTGGACAAGAAATCACAAAATTATAGCACACTATTCAAGAATGCTGCTTGCTTGTTATTTTTTCTTGTTTTCAAGCTTTTGGGCTAGATAGACACTGGTCACGTTTGACAACATTATTCTACCATCATGAGGGCTGCAAATGTATTTGTTTATTGAAATCATAACTAAGATTTTTAAATAATCTTGTGCCTCTGTTTAGTCGTAATAAAATCTTGAGATAAAATACCATTTATATATCAGCAGCTAACATGAGGCTTAACATCTCAAGTTTTGCTTAATACAGAACCACCACTTTTTCCCCTCTTGGTTCAGAACTGAGATTAATTTAGCTCCCTTGAAGATAGCTAACTTGCTCTTCCCATCTAAAAACTGAGTCTGCGAGCCAAAACATTTATACTGAATTACAGAAGACGTTCCTCAGCACTAAGCCCTGTTTCATGTTGCAGCTCTGTGAAAAAGGGGAGGAGAATGGCTGCCTTTTGAAGGAGATGACCAAATTTCTTTTGATCTGTTTTTAAGAGTACAGAACTTGGTCTAAAGGCCATCCTCAGGCATCACAGACATGACCAACAAAATACTGCTTCAAAGAGCACAGAAGATAAAATTATAGCATTGCTTCATTTCTCTATACACTGAGTACGCGGGAATGGTTTGCTAAAACTCACTTTATGCCATCTTTAAATTAAAAATAAATACAAAGAAAGCATTATTTAGCAAGCTAATTGAGGACTGTTCTTGTGGGTAGTTCCTGTGTATACTGCGCTTTCTCTTTAGCTCTTCTTGAACTTTTGGCAGAATATTATAGATTCTTGAATACAGAGCCTGGAATTACTCTCTTCTAATTTGCAGAGTTGCTTTCAAGGCCTCCCCAAAACACCTAACACAGCTCTTGCACTGGACCTATTAACATGTGGTGGACATGATGTCTATCTTTTAGGGTACCCAGCTTGATGGATAGAGTCCGACTGATGGAGATTCCAAAGCACTCCTGATAATCTGTTCTAACTTGGTCATATATAGGCTGTTAATATCCAGCTTTGTTGGCTATTCTAGCATTAAGATGCATTATCTTTGTACCTAAATAAAGCTCTTCATATTACAGTGCTACTAAGCTACCAAGATTTACCCCTTCACAGAGAAGAAAGTCATTGTACCTGAAAGATTCCACTAATCTGAACATTGAAAGCCAATCCAAACATAAAAACATTAGGAAGAATTTCCATGATTTATAAGGAAAGCCTTCTTGCAACCCCATAGCTGAAGCTGTGGCATTCTCCACATGCCACAATCAGCTTTATCTTGTATCATCAGGAGATTATTTTTCTTAGAAATATTTACGTATTGTCTTCTGAAGTGGACTGAACATGGTTCGAAACAGCTGTTTTGACAATTTCAGTTTCAGAAAATTCTGGTATTTCTCACCTGCCAAATCTTCCCTGTTACTGTTGCCATCCTGTTCATCACAGTGGTTTGGTCTAATAACTCCTAATATGTAGCATTCATTAGGCCTCAGGGAGCTGCAGCAAGCTGCTTTAACACACTATGCCTTTTGTAGGGCAAAAGCTAGGGTCTCAGCTGGTGTCTACTGAATTAGAAACAATTAGAAATGCTTTAATTGAAGTCAACAGAGCTACCTCAATTTACCACATTTGAAAAGCCAGCATAGACTGAGCAGCACTTGCAGTTAACAGGGCTCAACTGCTGATTATGACTCATGTGCAGACTTGGGAAAATAGTGAATTTTTAAACAGTATCCCTTTTTGTGTTGCAAGCAGGTCAAATGCTGTCCTGTTTTTATGATCCAACAGGGAGATGGAGTTTAGGAACACACAAAAGCCCTAGAAAAAGAGTTAGTGTTGAGGTCACATTTTCATACCCACGTTATTGAACTATACCTTTGAAAGACAAAAGAGCAGGCGATGTCCTAACATGCAGTTGTTGCTTAATAATTGTGTTGTCGGTCTGGAGAGGGCGGAGTGGTAGGTTGCTTAACAGTTTTACATTTTCCCATGGTATAATACTGGTGATATGGTTAGCTATAATTAAAGGGTTATATAAATAAGCCATTGGGAAACAAATTAATTTATTTCCTTGGTGGGGCTAGTTATGTAATTTGGGGCTTACGCGTTGATCTGCTTTCTCTTTGAAGCACTCGGCCTCCCCCAAACCTGGTCCTCCTCTCCCAATTGTTTTAAAATAATTTCAAAACACGTCAAAGGAATGCAGATGTTAAATGTGCTGCAGCTTGAACTTCCTTGAAGCAGCAATGACCTTAATGAGAAAAAGCTGGAGAGCAGAGTGAGACCTGGCTTGTAAAACAGTTTTATGGTATGTTTATTACTTTATCGGAAAAAGCCTTCGAACAGAGTGGAGTAGCACATAACGTAGGGGAGCGGCGGTACCAGCGGGCCATTTCTACTCAACAGCAGCACCCACCCGCTGCCCCCCGCCCTTGCAGGTAGGGAAA
>NW_010562597.1:69117-79124 GCF_000687285.1 Phaethon lepturus
GATCTCATTTAGGGCAGCTTCATTGATACAAATTGATTTTTGTATTTACTCAGGATCTGGCCCAGCCTTGGGGATGGCAAAAGGAGGCGTAGGCTGGTTCCTATACTGATCAGACAATTTACCATTTTCCAAGGAACTAATAAGATGTCATTAAAAGTCCAGCTTAGAAAAACAAAGCATAACACTAAGTTTCCCTCTTATGCCTGTGTTTCTTTGATGAGTTTATAAGTAACATCATTAAGCTGGTTGCCATTCTCTGAGCAAATCTTTATTTAATCATGTAAATTTTTGTGCATTTTCTTCCCTAGAAATGTAAAGCCTTAAGCACTGGAAATTTTAAAACAAATTCCTAAAGTTTAATTTTGCATACAAAGCTGTATTACAGAAAACAAACAATGCTATTTGTACTAACAGCAATACTAGTTTCCTGTAATAGACACCATTTTGGCTTCACAAGAAAAAAGAAAAAAAGGAAGAGGAAAAAGTAGCATTTAAATATCTTGACATAAAGACTGTGGCTACACTTCAGACAATTCTTCCAGGCCCCAGCTGTGAGTTTCAAACAAGCTTCAACCGAAGGGAAGTGTACTTTTGTGATGTTTCTGGTGTTGAATGAAAAGTCATAAAGCACTAAATTAGTTATGGAGCATGCTCTCATACCTTTCCTTCTCTGACATACACTCCTTGTTATAAAATATTTCAACCCTAACCTCTTGGGCTTGCCATTGTGGAAGACCCTACTGGGATCCCCAGTAGGTCCCCAAAAGGGGAAAGGCAGTGCTGGTTTCTCTTCAGTTTAGATTTTAAGATTTCTAGTCTCAGGATAATTCCAAGTCCCAGTTGGCTACAGTAATTTCCTTTTAAGCTTTTGCTTAATGTAGTGCAGTAACTTCACAGCATGTGCCTTAGGAATGAGCACCAACCAAAACTGCTGATCATGTTTATCTTACACTACAGGGAAGCCGCTGATCAAAGCGATGTATACTTTAATCAAAACTCTTCCCAAAGTGGCAGCTTCCACAGCCAGCACACTGCCAGTGTGCCTCTGCTAACACTGCAGAAAGAAAAAGAAAAACAGTCCTCCCACTTAGCAACAGTCTGGAGGCAAATCTGAAGCCATCCAGAAGAGCTTCACACCACTGAAGTGGGTATCAAGTTGAAGACTAGGATAAAGTTGGGCTGAGGCCCAGAGTGTGTTTGTCTCTCTCTGGTGGATTTTGGAGGGAATAAAGCTGGATGCTTGCTCGTAGGATGTCTGTCATTTTAGCATTTTGAATATTAATGGCTTTGATTTTCAAATCCTAATCACAGACTGCAAAGGAGAGGGGGAAATTATTGTGAATTAATTAATAGGACCATGCTGGGTTGGGTTTTTCTGTGGGAGTTTGGTTAGTTGTTGTGGGAGCTTCCTACTGTTTGCAGTCAGCATTGGATTAGGCACTGTGTATGGAGAGTAAGAGGTACAAAGGTTCAGTTTGATTCTCCTATGACTTTGTAGTACAACCAGGCACACAATTTTGGTGTCTAAGCTTGGCAGTTGTCGTGGTTTAGCCCCAGCCAGCAACTAAGCACCACGCAGCCGCTCACTCACTCCCCCTCCCGCAGTGGGATGGGGGACAGAATTAGAAAAAAAACCCTCGCGGGTTGAGATAAACATGGTTTAATAGGACAGAAAGAGAGAAAGAAACAACAATAATAATACCAACAAAGGAATATACAAGAATAAGTGATGCCCAATACAGCGATTGGTTACCACCTGGCGATCGACAGCCCATCCCTGAGCAGCGATTTCCGCCCCCCGGCCAACTCCAGTTTATGTACTGGGCATGACGTCGTATGGTAGGGAATATCTCTTTGGCCAGTCTGGGTCAGCTGTCCTGACTGTGTCCAGAAATCGCCTTGACTGTTCTCAGTAAAGAAGTTCTTGGCCAATTCAGACTGGCCCCTCCTCAAGCTGAGCCTAAGCAGCCCTGTTGTTCCCCTGATTGGATTTCCAAAAGGCATCATGGGAATATGCAGAAATAGGAAGAGTGTCAATACTGGAGCAAGGGGAATGACAGGCTTTTAGGCGTTTGAGGAGTTGAAATTGGGACTCGTGAGACCAGAAATGGTGGTTTGCTATAAAAATCACATGTAAATTTGGACAAATTGCTTAAGCTTGCTGTCCTTGATGCTCAAAATTACCTAAGCATCTACATTAATCCATTTATCTTAAAGAAACTTAACTTTAATCATACTTAACTTCAATCATACACTTGTGTCCCAATTATGCTAATAGCACTCAAGTACATACTTGAGTGTTTCACTGACTGATGTTCTTCTGAATTGTGACTGCAGTTTGGTGTCTCCCATTTCCAGGGATCTTGCACTTCCCCTGGAGGAGGAGAGCAAGCTAATGCAGCTGAGTAGGAACTGCAGGATTGTTGACATTTGTTAAATCCTGTTTGGTACTTTCAAGAAACCAGCCTTTTCTTGAGGTCCAAGAGCCCCTCTTTTCCTCTTCTTTTCTTTTCTTTTTTTTTTTTTTAAGGTTATGTACAGAAAATGATTTTTAAATAAGTCACTGAGTTTTTTCTTAAAAAAAAAACTTTTATGATTGGGCGATGGATTGTGGATCTTCAGTTGAAAAAATGAAGTGTTGTACTGCTGCAAGAAAAAAAAGCCTGTCTTGAAATACTAATCTTATGCTCTTTATTTGCATTCTTGAAACTTAAAATGACTTTAATGTTTTTATTGAAAAATCTGGAAAATAAAACGGCTCTTTGTCTTGGGTCAGGTTTCAGCACAGACTGAATCTTACTGCTGACTCTTGAACCTCTGAAGATGCTGCTGTGCTTGGACTCCACATGACTCTCTTACAAGAAGGGTAGCATTGTAAGTCATATATATGATGTGTTTTTCTATTCGCTGTTGAGAATCTGCTCACAAAGGAAGGGTCAAAAATATTTTGAGCAAGGTTCTATTAGTTTACATAGCTGATTAAAACTTGAGGTGCTGTTTCTTTGTTGAAATAGTATCCACTATCCATCACAACAGTCCGTCTAAGCTATACGGTAAATCACCCTTTTGACAGCCATATTGTTAAAACTGAGCCTCACACTGAGGTGAGAAAATAAACTGAAGACCCTTTGAGGAAATTTTTGAAGACTGTATGTAAACTCAATATCTTTATTATTTCTTGCTACAGCTGACTGGGTCTCCGGTTTTATATGTCTGTTGAAACAACAGCACCAGCAAGTTAGCTGCTGCCGATTCCTTCCTATCGCACACTAGGAGCCTGCTGGGGCAGTGAGCGGCAGTGTGGACTCTCCTGGCAATTCCCAATGAAATCTGAACTGTTGATCTTCTGACCTTTGAAAGGGGACGGTTTTTAAATTCACAGCAAATACTGCACACCTATTAGCTATGGGCAGATGTCACAGCGACACAGATGAGACGGTGCCTTCCTAAGAGGTGATTATCGTGTGCATCTCATTGTGCAGGCGGCAGGCAACACGAGAAGATGCATCCTCGGAAAATATTAGCCTTGCAAGATGTGTTATTGTCTGTCATCAGTTAGCAAGACTCCCTCTGTGGAGTGCAGGTAGGACAAAACTGAAACAAGGGAAGAAGAAAAGCAGCAGAAGAAAACCTGTCTCAAAGAGCTTCTTTTAATGTGCAGCACACCAGGGAACAAATGGGTGCTCATTATGATGAAGTCGTCTGCTTCCTGCAGTGCTTGCCATTCCTTAACATGTATTGATGGCTTTGAATTGCTGTCCTCCATTGCAGCATCAAAGGGCAAATAGGCTGAATGTTGCCAGATTTGGTCATTTGAACATCCCCCTTTTTAACCTGCCTGTCTCCCTTCCTTACTCAGAAAATGTTTTGCTTTCATATGCTGCATGAACACAAGTACACAAACAAATGATGCTTGTTACAGAGTCGCATCAGCCTCAGCAGGACCTGCATGGAGTCAGCTGTGCGCCAGCAGTGATCACCAGACTTGCGCGACCTTGTGCAAGTGAGAGGTGGACTCTGTACCGGTTGATCTGTAGAACAAGCAAATGCTGTCCTGATATGCCATAGGGGAGAAGAGCTCAGCACCTAGTGAACTTTGTTGCAGTGGAGAACCTGGAAGAAGTTATCATACCTTGTAGGTGACATCTTCCTGTGGCAGGCTTAGGTAAAAGACTAGGACACAAGTCTTCAGATATGACCAGTGGTTCTGAATGCTGTAATGTTTTGAAATCAATTTGCCAGATGTGGTGAGCCATACAAAACTGAAATAACCTTTCCTCTTTATTTCCTTAAATATATTACAGGTCTTCTCTCTTTGTTTCCTTGAATATTCCAAGACTTCCAGCCTGACCACAATGGTTTTGTACTAAGGGGTGCCTAGAAAATAAAGATGCACTAAGTAAGTATGAAAACATTTCTCATTTCTTACATCAAGCATATTTTCAAGTGACAGTTTTTAGTATCTGTTCCATTTTGCCCTGTCTTGTTTTTCCAGGAGAATCTCACACCAACTAAAACATTGATTTATTTAAAACGCAACTGATGAGTTTTCTTTGTCCTCTGTATCATGCCAGAAAATCCCACCTGATCCCTAATTAACAAATTGATTTATTAAAAGCATAACTAATTACCTCCCTTTGTCCTTTTTTCCCAGCTGCTTTATCCCACCTGATCCCAGATTATCACATTGATTTATTTAAAAATAAAATATATGCATTGCATAGTTTCTTTATCATGCCTCTCAGTGAATGCCTCAGGCATATGTTCCAACTCAAGTGCTGACGCTCTGATTTTACCACTCACAGATCAAATACTTTAAGGAAAAGATAGTTGTTTAAAATGCCACATTGTACCCATAGGTGTTCAGGTATTTGAGTGTTCCTACTATTAAGGTCAATATGAAGTCACTGGTAGTGACTGGTAGGATCAGTCTTGCAGATCGCATTCCAACTTGAGCATATGTTTGTTTTCAAATACTTGGGTCAGCCCACTGGTGTGAGTGGACCTCTGCAGGTTGCTGTCCATAAGTCCTGGGCATCCCATGTTTTGCCAGATGATGGGTTTTGCTGCACAGCACTGCTGATGTCCGGTGGTGTTCCTGCTTCATATAGACTAGGCAGCCAAGAAGCATCAGCCAGAATAGGCGAAACAGAGCAGGATTTGCATGCAGGGCTGATTCACCATGGGCTCAATCTCTTGTAAACAGCTTGTGGCAAGTCTAGCACATTTTGGAAGTGTGCTTGTGTTTAACAAGAGCTCAGAAATACCACTCATCAACAAGATCTGACCTTGGACTTGCACTGATATGAATATATCTGCAGGCAACATGAGGCCATTACATCCTGGTATGTAAACATTGAGGTATCCTTGGCCCTCTTCCCTGCGGTGTTCTGCAAAAACAAGCAGTGGGTCACTCACTGTAGACAATGCCTTCAGAGAGAGGAACTGAAAAATAATGGTCTGTTTTAGATGAAGCAAGACAGAAAGACACGGTCTCTGGCAATAAAGACAAGTGATCACAGGTTACATGACTTTCTTGCATCAAAAGCAGTGAAATATCCCAATTTAGTATGCCAGTGAGCCAACCTCCTCGTACCACAGTACAAGTAGCAGGGCCCCATCCCGTGCCGATAGCCACTCTAACACACATCTCCTTTTCCCTCTGAACTGTCCCTTCAGCCTTACTATTTCTCTGGGCAATAAAAAAGAAAATCAGACTGAATTCAAAAGGGAAGAAAGTACTCGGGGGCTACTTGACCCTGTTCCCAAGACTGACAAGACCCTCACATAAGCACTGATAACCCTACAAGCTCTCGAAGGTCTTTCAGTAACATGGTGTAGGTCCACCACACCAGCACTATGCAAAACAGTCATGGACAAAAACGGACCTGAACAAGACTCAGCACCTCTGCAAAGGAAAAATTTGAAGCATCTGAGATAAAAGACCTGAGGTGTCAGCCTGCCTTACAGGAAGGCTCTCAAACTTTGTCATGTAGGCCCACGTTAAAGTTCTCTAAAGTGCTCTAGTGTTCCTTGAGGAGGGTTGGTGGTCTCTTTAGGGGTAGTAATAGTCTGCATTTGCCTCCCAGTCCCTGACTCAGGTTTCCAGAACAAAGCTATAGTATGTCAGGCTCCATGACTTAATTGAATGGTAAGCCCTTTATTTCACTTGGCCAACATCTCCTCTGGCTACCATCCTAACAGTGAGATTTCTTGGTTAATGCTATTGACCTTCTACATATCTCCTTTCCAGTCTCCTAGGCCCTCACAGGTTTATTTCTTTAACATTAGTGGCTGTACTCCTGCATGCAGTTGTGTCTGCATGCAAGAAAACAGCTACATGCATCAGGCAAAAATGCCACAGTTTAATGGAAGGAAAAAAGAAGCTGAAATAGCTTATTTTCACCTTATCTGCCACATTGCTTAGCACAGTTTGGAGCAGATAAGGCACCTCATTTTAATTCTAAGCATGCAGAAGAGTGGCATCTAGCTGCTCAGCCTTTAAAATGTGTTTTTTCTACTTCCTCCCTGAAAACAATGTGCACACATCATAGATCAGATAGGAGAGGAAAGGAAGGTTCTTCTTTCCGTACGGGGAATTTAGACACCTGAATTCCCATCCCATTTGTCTTACAACATCGGGCTTCGCCTCCATCTGCCTGCATGCATCCTGCAAGTCTCCTATCTATCCCTTCTGGCAGGCAGCTTTTTCAATGGAAAAAAATGATGAAACTAAGTGCTGCCTTTTGTATGTAATAACCCCGTGGTGAGCCAACTCAGAGACCCGGGAGCCCCGGATCTGTGGCTTCCTTGCCTCAGGGGTTCAAACCCACGTCTCGTACCAGGCTGTGGGCTAGGCTAGGATGGGTGTTTTTCCCAGCTCCATCATGAACTGTGCCATTGTGCTGAAAGAGATGAATAGAGCCGAAAGGGGAAAGTAATCATGGGTGATGAGGGATGCTGTCTGGGAAAGGAGGTGCAGGAGACACCTTGTTTTGGTTTCTTCTCCCAGACTCCTTCTATATTTTGTCTGAAGATGATTACGTTTGATATTCATAATCATTTTCTGGAGAGAAGGTCTTTCCAGGCAGCTAGAGTCATTCCCAGATTCCCTTCCCCTCTCCGTGAAACCCCCCTTCCTTCCTGTACAACCCAAAAACCTCAGAAAGAAGATCCCAGGTGCCACCAACAGAGACTACCTGTATGTAGTCAACAAGGATCCTTTCAGATGTTTGAATTTTCACCCCATCCTCTTTTACTTGGTGTGGGATACCTGTCTGTCATTGTGACTAACAAAGAATAAGTTACTGTTAATTAAAAAAATCCCCAAAAGCACAAAAGAGGCTGTTTCTACGAAAATTTCTGTTTCATTAGTTGTCCCCCCTTGACTTCCATCACTGTATTCATCTCACAGAAATGAATTACACAGAAAATGTTAATGGAAATGCATGACTGCCAAGCCAGTCACTCCAGGCATTATCTTATTAATCTTAATTGACATTTCCTTGTTTATCTCTTTTATTTTTCCTTGCTGCAGCTTTGCATAGCCCTTTTTCTAAATTCCAGGTGATAAGTCCAGAGAAAGGAACTGTTTATTACCTAATGAACCACATCTTAGTGGAAGATTGCTTTGAGGTATTTGATACTGTAATATCAAAGAGAAAGTGACCAAAGGAAACCATAAGTAATAACCAGTAGCTTTAGAATAACGAAACCTTGAATGTGTTTTTACCTTTGTTTCTAGCAACTCAGCTCCAAGAATGTGTTGTCTTTATCAGATGTTAGTCCTTTAAGACCATCCTCTGTTCTCAGCAACGGTCAGTATCTGATGCATAGCAGGAAAGTATATCCCTGCCCTATTGGCAGTATGTATCTAGGTGATATTGCAAATCTCAGCAGTGGCAAAAGACAGCTTTCTTCTCACCACAGTGGTTTACAACTGAAAGCTGTTTCTTTTTCTCTTTTTGCCCAGCCCTAGAGTTAGATGATACTTTGAGATAAACTTTTCTATATGAAAAATTGCTTATCAAAAGTGATTTTGACACATTTTCTGGTTTTATATAAAAAATGGAAATAAAATCTTCAATTAGAATTCATTTTAGTTAGAAATGGTATCGTGGTACCTGAAATGTAACTCCATAAAAATCTGGGTTTAAATAAGGTACATATTTCAGTTTTTCTTGTTAGTTCAACCTCCCTAGAAATCCAATAAAGAAAAGCATTTTTCAGCCAGTTTATTTAGCCCCAACAATACTGTTACAATGATGTAGAAAATATACACTTACATTCCCAACCTTCAAAGCTTACTCACTGTGAGACAGATACACTTTAACTCCAGAAACTAAAATTGCTCAAAAGCCTGGAGACATTTGGAAGAGGGAGTTCACCTACGCTGAACAAATCCTTTATGTTACCACATCAGTGGTGATGAAAGCAGGTAGGCAAAGGTATGCTTAGCAAATTATTATGCCATACAGCTTACCTTTTTTGGTTCCACCGTGGTTAAGCAGGCAGCATATTCTTCTTGTCTTTGGAAGATCCATAAAGAAAGGCTCTTTATTCCACTATTAATGGATGAGTTACTTCTTTCTATGAGCTCAGTGAAATATTTTGGAATATGAGGGATATTCTCCTGTGTAGTAATTTAACATCGTTCCAAACAGCTGCGCCTGAGTATCATGGGTGAAAATAATTTTCACACAAGGAAATGCTGTTTGCACTGGTAGAAGTAATTTGTGCATCTTCAAAGCTTGCAAACATGCTTGCTTGTTTTTATAAATTGACTATACTTAGAAACAGGTGTGTCAAAGCTGAAAAAGCTACCTTTGGGAAACAAACCACAAGATTTACTTGGTAACAGTTTACTTGGATGGTTAACATCTCTGTTCAAGGCTTGCCTTCAAGGTCAGCTTTCTCTTTCACATGGATTTCTTCTACTGCACAGGTACCTGCATGAGCTCTATCTCTGTGGTATCTGAATGCTTAACCATATTTTTAGGAAGTATGCTCATTTTCCACGTGGGGAAACAGACCACAGTACTCTAGATACCTTGCCCACGGTTTGTCAGAAGATCTGTGGTACAAACAAGAACTGAGCTCTTGATTTCTAGTAAAATAGCCTTCTGTAATGTTAAGGTAATGGAAGAGAGAAATCTCTGCTGCCGCATGATTAAGAGACGTTAGAAAATTATGGGAAAACAGTAAACATGCATGCAGAAGCCTTTATTTTCTGTGCTCAGGTCCATCAGGACGCACAAAATGCCAATATCTACATTGGTCCTTTGGAATAATGGTTATTTCATAGGCATAACTATTTATCTTCCCACAGGCATAATGTCAGTAAAGTAGTACAAGATCCCCACGTACAAATTATTTTTGGTCAAAGTATAATGAACAAGCTTCTCTAGTACAAAGGATGTTAGGTTTCATTAAAATAACTGGACAAACTGGTCTGTCATCGTCAATATACTAAATAGAGGTGCATTCCAGTTTGTTTCCAAAGCTACATTTTGTTTTTCCATCTTGGATTTCTCTGGAAAAACAAATGAATGCAGAGTAATAATTCTGAAGCCAACGCCTTCCTGGTGGCATCTTCTTTAAAGAGCCAATAAATCTACTTGGCCCTCTTGCAGGTGGTTCAGCTTTCTGAGATAAGAGCTCTGGACCTACTCATTGATGATCCTTGACATTGGACCCTCCACCTCAGTAAGCAAAGAAACTTTCTTCCCCGGCAAACTTTATAACTGAACCCCAGAAAGCTAAGCAGTGTCTTTCATGGGAGGATAAAGATCCCTTTTAACAGGGTTTATTAGGGCCTCCCCAGTTACTCAAGAGCAAGCAAATCGCATCTCTCTCCAGAGAATCACAGGGATGTTTCCTGGTGGTAGATGTGTTCTGACGTTGCTTACCAGCAAGAAAAAATGTGACAGGGTCTGGCAAAGGACTGCTCTAGTACACTTATCTTTGAGGAGCGTCAAAGAACAAGTAGGGAACTTGTGCTCTATCAG
>NW_010562597.1:79155-132757 GCF_000687285.1 Phaethon lepturus
TCAGAGGGCAGAAACCAGTTCCATTATATTCTTTTCTCATGTTTTGAGCAGAGCTTTGACAAAGGAGTGAATTTGCCCCAGTGCAGTTAAAACAAAACCAAAAACCCAAGAGGTCTACTCCACAGGCATTTTCCTGGCATTCTCTGACATGCAGATGACTGATAATATCACCATAACAGCTGTTATCTCAAATGTCTGCCTCTAGGCAAATTAAAAGTAAAGAAAAGCCAAAATACTTGAAGAGATGAATATAGAAGGCATTTGCCAGTCATTTACTGGCCCTGGATTGCCTGCTGTCAGGGGTAAAATGAAGCATGTTTGCTTTATAAGAAAATTACAGAGCTGTCATCCTTGCAGCTTGTATGCGTAGAGCGATGAAGAGCAACACCATTGCAGGACTGAAGGCAAAAAGGTTGTTGTTTTAACCAGAAACTGAAACATCATTTCTCAGGGATATGCTTGAGTCTTGCTGCCACGGAGCAGAAGGAGCAGGGCCGCCCCCAAATGGGGGCTGAACCAGGACCTGAGGGGGAGCCCCACGCAAGCAGTACATGAGCACAGCTGTTGTAGACATGGCAAGTGGATAAATGGGGTCTACCTGGGGGGTCCACCCAGCACCAGCAGGAGATGGGGCTGGGGGCAAGTGTGCTTCTAGATTCATTTAGGCTCCAGCCATCATCTCTGGACTTGGATATGCTCCTTTGATGCAAAAGTTCTCAACTGGGAGATGCTGCTTGCACAGATTCCTCCCAGCCAGCTCCCACAGTGGCATGCTGGTTTTATAGTGGGAGCCACATAGCTGGGTGGCATACACCACAGTGCCAAAATATATATATGCCTTGGCATCAGGTGCAGGACTGAGCTAATACACGTGTGCAGCTTGCGTGCTGGATAACTTGGAGGGCAGGTAGAGAAATTTGGGGTTACATGGATCTGTGCTAGTAGGGGAACAACAAGCTTCTGAGGTGATGTATCAGCTTGTGGAGATGGGTTTTTCACTCCAATTAGGTAACATCAAGCCTGCACGTCTTTGCTGCAGCCACAGATCCTTGAAAGGTCCAGTCTGTGAAATGTGGAAAGGATCATCTGAAGAAGGTTTTCTGTACCAGACTGAAGTTAACGCCACTGAGTGTTCTTGTCAGAGCTGTCAAAGAGGGAATTAAAATGTGACTGGTGATAACTTAGCTATTAGAGATGAGGTGAGAGATTAAGCGCTATTGCTCGTAGTGTCCTAAGAATATGCTAACCTCCATGACGGAAAACCCACACGGTTATAGGAAGTTCTGACCCTAGACCATACCACATCTCAGTAAAACTCTGCCTTTATAAAAAACAACTCCCTGCTGGGTTGTTATCCATTTAAATTGTGTCCACATGTAACAATCCTGGTTTTGCATACTTATGACAACTCTGGAAGTAGAATTACCACAGAAATCTGCAGTATTTTAGTGGGAAGGGGGTACTACTAGCTGTAAAGCTTATATTGAAAAACCATCTGTCTTCTGATTTCAGTGCAGTAGACTAAGGCAGGCCAAGAAAGCCACATGGGCCCCACGAAGAGAAGTACCAGGGGAAGGGGAAGAGAAGGTCATCCTGGTTTTGTTGGAGGGGGAAAATGAAAGCTTTACAGGTGTTCAGGGAATAGGAACTTCACCATTTCTCTGATGTCAGATAACTGTCTGTAACTGGGATGTTTATTTTAATATTTGAACCTTTAACATTACAGACTTCTAACCATGGGATAAAAGATGTCCAGGAAAGGCTATGAATTGTCAAGATTTAAGATTAAATTCAAGAAGCAGCAGTATAGATAAAACAATGGAGAGGAAGTTAGCAAATCCTGGTTCGGCTCCTGCTTCTGCCCATGGTTATGAAAATGTCACTTTTCTTCTTTGTATCCATGTTTCTCAAGCCTTTAGCATCTGTTTTGCATTTGTAGCAGATCTTCCCACTAATGGTGCATCTCCATGAGCATTTTCATAGGCTCACAGAAGGGGTTAGTTCAGATCAGGAGCACAGTTTGGAAGTGAACCTCCCATCACCCCTGCTTACAGTGCCTGGGTTCACAGGCAGAGCAGGGTAGAGCCTTCTCCCATGCCCCAGGCACTAGGCACCTCCGTGGGGACAGGGCTGGGCCAAGGCAGAGCTGGAGAAGTTGAGTAAATGCCCACAGAAAGTCAAGTATAGCCTGGTGACATGCCACGCTTTTAAATGTCTTTTGTGTCACTGAAGCCTTTTCAAGAACTGAAAGGGACCCATACGGTCTGAAACGGCAGCCGGGGGACCTGCCCTGGGAGCCACCTGCTGAGCATCACCTCATCTCAGTCCTTCCTGTGACTGGTCCTTTGGGACTCGCCAGGAAGGAGCATTTTGTTGAAAGGCACTTAAAGGAATGACATTTTCCAAAGAAAAATCCCTTTCTCTGCTCCAGGAGTTAAAATTCTTCATTGTAATTCCTGGAAAGTGATCCAGTCTAAAAAATCCTGGTGGTCCTTACAGGGGTAAGAAAACAATCATGGTGGAGGTTGTGTAAAACAAACAAAAAAACTTGGAAAAGCTTTAAATTCAGGAGTATGAAATTCTGGACATTACTAGCATTTTGTAAAAATGCTCTGACATGGTTTCTTGCAAAAGTGTTTGTGAAACTTTGGGTAAACTTAAGCCATTTGACTCTTTTGGTTGGAAATAATACAAAACTCTGTGGCTCTTACTTTTCATCTGCCAAAATTAAGGAAACAATTGTACTGCCTTTTTTGTAAGTGTTAGGAATTGCACTTCGCTAAGTAAGGCTCAAGTAAGATTTCAGTAGAACTAGAAAAAATCCTACACACTGTTTTTTAGGACTTTTGAAATGTATACAGATTCAGCATGCATGTCTTCGCTATATTCTTGTGGTGACTTCTGGTAAATATTTGAACTGATGGGTCTGCAACGCTAATGAATAGAGAATTTTAAAACATGTATTGCTGAATACTATGGGAAACACATACCATAGGTTCGTTCAAACTCTAGCCTTCCTGCTATTTTCACTGGAAGCCTTGCATAATACTGGAAGTGCTACTGAATTGTGTCTCTCAAAATTACAAGCAAGATGCTGTTCCAGGTTAAGGTAATTTGGGAACAAAGTCATTGGCATAGTTCATTGTAGTATATATAAAACTGTATCGGGGAGAGTAAAAGAAAGCTTTCTTCTCATCATCATCTGTATTTTTTTGGTACACAGCACCTGTACAGAGCTGTGAGGGCTTGTACAACTTGTAACGCATCGATCAAAAATCTCTGCTGGCCTAAGGGAACATAGATCCACTGCAGTCCGTGCATCTGTGCCAGTTCACACTAAATTTTCTCCGAAATGAAGCAAGCAGCGCAAGAAAGTAGAAGTTGCCCGGAAAAGTTTCTTCTTTTCAGAAATAACAATATTCACTAATCAACAATAGCCAATTCCCCTTTCGCCTGCCCCCAAACCCTTGTCCTTAGTGTCTCTGTGAGACTATAAATTGATCTGTGTAACATGTCCAGAAGATTAAAAATAATCCAGGCTCTCACAGAATGCAGAAACACATCGCTCGTTCCAGAATTGAGAGGTCCTCAGGGAGGTGCTGCTTTAAAGTTAAACCAAGATAACTTTAGCATGAGTGTCACACCAGTTCTAACTGTGCTGTGTCCAGGAGGTGATTCCTTGGGAATCAGTTTCCTAAAGTTTCATGGATATTGCCAAAAGGCGTTTTTTAAAAAAGAACAGAAGTAGACTTAGAAATAAAGACCTTTCTTTGCATTGAAGTATTCCCAGTAACTTGCTGAGTGGAAAGAACAGAGGTCACATCAGCTGTAGAAGCAGAAATTTTCCTTAATATCAGTTTTGCATGCCACAGTATATCGTTTCCACATTCTCCAAGGAGGACCTGTAAATGTCATGTAACGATTCATGTGCCACCATATCAATGCTGACTGAATTTTCAGGTCTGACATTTACTTTTGTTTCTTCAAACAGGACAGATCAACATACATCAAGCAGTTTACAGATGTACTAGTAACTGTCAGCTAAACCATGGTGCTTTAGGATTCAAACAGCACAAAGGAGTCAACTTGCTGAGTCTCACAGCATCTACCAGCTTCCTCAGGTGAGCTTCACGGTACAACCTTGCTCGCCAGCAAATGGGTGCTTACTGAGTACAAAGAAGCTGCCTTGGCACCTGATACTTTTTTACCGACATCGGGGGTACCATGAATCTGGCTCATGCTATTCAGTGCATGAAAGTTTATGCAAAGCCCCTGAGATTAGTTGTCTTCTCGGAAAAGAAGGATGCCCCAGGAAGGGGCAACATGGCTGGATGGCCAAGCCCAGAGAACTGTGGTGAACGGAGTTAAATCCAGTTGGCAGCTGGTCACAAGTGGTGTTCCCCAGGGCTCAGTTTTGGGCCTGGTCTTATTTAGTAGCTTTATCAATGACCTGCATGAGGGGATTGAGTGCTCCCTTAGTAAGGTTGCAGGTGACACCAAGCTGGGTGGGAGTGTTGATCTGCTCGTGGGTAGGAGGGCTCTGCAGAGGGATCTGGAGAGGCTGGATCAATGGGCCGAGGTCAACTGTATGAAGTTCAATAAGGCCAAGTGCTGGGTCCTGCAGTTAAGTCACAACAACTCCATGCAACGCTACAGGCTTGGGCAGGAGTGGCTGGAGAGCTGCTTGGAAAAGACCTTTAAGATCATCAAGTCCAACCATCGACCCAACACCACCATGCCCACTAAACCATGTCCCGAAGTACCACATCTTCAGGTGGTTGGTTGACAGCTGGCTGAAGATGAGCCAGCAATGTGCCCAGGTGGCCAAGAAGGCCAACAGATTCCTGGCCAGTATCAGAAATAGCGTGGCCGGCAGGAAAGTGATCATACCCCTGTACTGCGCATTGGTGAGGCCGCACCTCGAATGTGTTCAGTTTTGGGCCCCTCCCTACAAGAAGGATGTTGAGTTGCTGGAGCGTGTCCAGAGAAGGGCAACAAAGCTGGTGAGGTTTCTGGAGAACAAGACTTATGAGGAGCAGCTGAGGGAACTGGGGTTGTGTAGCCTGGAGAAGAAGAGGCTGAGGGGAGACCTTATTGCTCTCTACAACTACCTGAAAGGGGGTTGTGGTGAGGTGGGTGTTGGTCTCTTCTCCCAAGTAACTAGTGATAGAACTAGTGGCCTCAAGTTGCACCAGGGGAGGTTTAGACTAGATATTAGGAAAGATTTCTTTATGGAGGGGGCTGTCAAGCATTGGAACAGGCTGCCCAGGGAGGTGGCGGAGTCACCATCTCTGGAAGTGTTCAAAAAACATGGGGATGTGGTACTTTGGGACATGGTTTAGTGGGCATGGTGGTGTTGGGTCGATGGTTGGACTTGATGATCTTAAAGGTCTTTTCCAACCTTAACGATTCTGTGAAAGACCCTGTTGAGTCATTCAGAACCTCTTTGCACCTCTGCACAGCAGCTTTTGGGGACTGAATAGCTTGCTGGCTGTCTTTCAACCCAGTTTCTGTCCACACTTAAGAGCAGGAGATAGTGATCACCAATCTTTTAATAAAATAAGCAAGAATTTGAATCACTACTTCTGGGTTAAAGATTTTATTTTATTAGACAAGTAAATTCTACTTCTCCTCTGAAAACTATTTCCAAAAACATACGTGCACAAATCCAGTTAGCACAATCATCTGTTTGCACAGCAAGTGCCTAGACACCGTTTTCCTTCTTCCAGATGACTTTGGTAGCCCACCTGGGAAATAAATTACTGGGCAGTGCTAGAGTTAGTAAACCTACATATGCTCATAAAAGTTCAAACCAAAGTGTGATCATCAAGTGCTTACAGGTCTGTAATCACACCCTTAATTTTCAGAAATAATTTGGAGGAGATGGTATTATCTGGAGAAAAAGGTCCTTCCTTTTCCTTTCCAAATATCCCATTATAAGCTCGTAACAAGTATAAAAATTAGGGCCTGGATGAATGTTTGCTGAAGCCAATGGAAAGTCTTTACTTAATCCCACGGCACTTTGGTGGGAGCCCTTCAAACGTTACAGTTCAGAAAAGCACCTATGTCATAAGCACTTTATAAGGTCCCAGTTATACTGCCCCATTTTGTGGGACAGCCTTGAAGTTAATAACATGCTTAAATACTTCTCAGAATAAGGATGCACTTGGAGCCAAGTATAAGAGCTGTGTCAAACAGGGCCTTAATATTCAGCAGACCATGCTGTTTGCCATGCACAGATCTTTTGCCATTTAGGCTATGGGTATTGGTTTGAACTAGATGACCTTAAAAGGTCCCTTCCAACCCAAACTATTTGATGATGATGATGATTTTTTGAAAAAGGTTCTTCTAACATGTCTTCAAAAAGTGATATCTAAGAACAGTAGCTAAGGTAGTATGACAGACTCTTTTGAAAGCAAGCTTTTATAGAAAGTGATATAGTTGTGTAGTTGTCCCCGTTTACTCTCAGGTCATGCTGCTGCTGTGCATCCGAGTCCCAATCTTACAAGTAAAAAGGTTGCACTGGTTCCAAGAGTCATGACAACAAAGAAAGGCATAAAGCTGCAGTCTGCTCCTGACAGCCTTTCTTTACACCGTTTTTCTTTCTTTGCAGTTGAAGAGTCTAAGTATGTTTCACTGTTCCTGTGCTCCTAGTGCACATCATCCGCAGCAGAGTCAGGTGAAACAGTCTCTCACAAGTTGGCTTTTGAACGGAGAGTTTCTCACAGCACGATCTACCGCCTTTCCAGCAAATCACAGGTGTTCTCCACATGGCGTGAGCAGGTGAGAGCACGACTTTGCCAAACCATGATGAAGTTTGGTAGCTGAAATACAAAATCCAAGTTTGGCCTGAGATCTGAATCTGGCACTCTGCTTTATCCTTTGCTCTGAGCCAAGTCAAACAGCAGCACGTCATGAAAACCAAACACCACTGTGCTCCGGATCGCTTAAGATCTGGATCCAGCTATAAACTCCAATGAGGAAGCTCCTCTCTATGCATGTTGCAGCAGTGCCAAGGCACAACATATTCCCTCATTATCTAGGGGTGGTGAGAAATTCAAACACCTGAAAGTCTGCACCTAAAAGTCTATAGGGAAGAAGCTGAAATGCTGAGAAGGCATTGGGGGTGCAATGAAATTGCCGCTCCATGTAGCTGAAAAAAAACCCCACGAAAGAAACATACAAGTGAGATTTATGGGTGGTTCAAGTTCTGAGGCAAAGCACCCCTTCTGTCTTTTTGACTCCTGAAGTCTCTTATTATTAGTTTAAGAGCTGCCAGGCACACAGAGTAATTCATTCAGCCCACCTGTGCTTTTTTTGAGGGGAAAAAATGCAAAAGGATGTGTTCCATATTCTTCAGGAAGTGCTTCTCAGTGTGGAGCCTGCTCTGCTGCAGCCCCATGAGCACTTGCAGGACATCTGTGGCGTTGCCAGTCTGCCCAGGCGATCCTGCTGCCCAGCGATGCTGCTCTTGCATTCTCTCTTGTGCTTTTTTTGTTTTAATAGGGAAGGATTTAAATTTTTCTTCCAGTGTGTTTGGCACTTCTGGTAGAGCCTTTGACATGGAAAAAGGCTCATCTTTCAAAATGCCTGTGGCACTCCCTGTGAAAGGTGATTTTTAAAAAGCCATTTTATTTTGCTTCCTGGCAGTGATATCAAAGGAACAATCAGTGCCTGATTTAGAGCCAACAATTTATTTCCATTATAATAAACAGAAAACAATGGCATGTTGCCTTATTAGTTATTCACTTTCCAAGTCAACAAACTCGGAGGGTTGGGATGAGATCTAACCAGAGATATGCTTTGATGTTTGCAGTTTGGAGAATTGGTCTCCTAGCCAAAATGCTGAGCAATGCCAGTTCTGGGGGAAGAAGGGAGAGAATCACTGAAAATGAAGGGCAGGAGGTAGCTACTGGAAGAGCTGGGTATATTGTGGCATGATGGTGGCTGGTTATAAGAAGATGTTGGAGTGGTGATTGTGGTACTTGGGAGTCTCACATTAGATGTAAGACGTGTGCAAACAGCAGCAACTGGGTTGATTTTGGTGGTGTTATTTTGATTTATACCGATTGAGGATCTAGTTCAATACACACTCAAGATCTGCTACTGTACTTCAGAAGAACAGAGACACTTCTGTGGTGTTTCTAGTGTGTGTTGTGGAGGCTAATGGATCCAAACCAGACGTGCACAGCAGCCCTGGGTACTTGTCCTCTCCCAGAAGCAAAGTCTTAGTCTTCTAGCACCGCCACATAAATATGCTTTGTAGGGAGTGCTGCTGAGCAAAATGAGTTTGCGTATTTGTCACTGTACTTTGTTGGTTTAGCACTGATTTCACATGTATATAACATTGCAGGAGGGGAAACTCCTCAGTGGAAACATGAGAGTTAAAGTGCTTGGAGGTATTCTGTTGTATATGCCTAATGGGACGGAGGAGCTATGGAAAACTATCTCACAAGAAGGTCTTGTAGGTGGGGATAAACATTGAAAGGAAAGGTGTCTCCTCTTTTTCTATATAGAAAATTGTGATCAACTTCTTTCTTGGCATCGTGATGCCGACAAATAGCAAAAAAGTCAAAGACTCCCCATTGCCTTGAATACATTTCACCAACATTCCCAGAACAATCAGAATATCCGTATTATTTAACAGAGTGGAAAGCCTGAACGTGGTGCAAAGCAATTGATTATTCCTTGTTTATTAATCATGTCTTTCATGGACAAGCCACCCCAGCTGTTTCGGATTCATTTCTGATAAATATACAAACACATTAAAACCACATTTTTTTTTCACAGAATTGATGCTATAAACCGCCGAAGTGGTTTGTAACAGTAACCAAATGAATAGAGACAACAGTAAGTGAAGTAGAATGTTTGCTTTAGTGGAGAACTGCCCGTGCATGCTGCCTGGCTGTAGATTTTTCTTTTAAGGGAATTTCTGTAGGGATTTTTTTAAAACCTGAGAAAATTGCAAAATTCTCCAAAGCCAAAAGAAAACTTGCTGTTCTTAGGAGGAACAGGACAAGTTGCAACCTGTTTTAGAAAAGATGTTGCATGGTGATCATAAACTGCTATCTATGAGGTAACCAAATACAGCATAGAAAACCAAAAATACCTGTTAGGAAGAAATGTCTTTTCTGAGCAAAGATGGTTAGTAATAGTTTTGTGTGTTATAGTCTTACAGCCTTTAAATAGCCAAACCCATAGTTACTGAGGAGGAGAGTATCTGAAGTAAGTGTTATTGCACAAAAGATCACTTAGTACTTCATTGGGCCACAAGAATCTGTGTGATGGTGATGATTTTCAGAGAGCAAAGTCATCATACTGGATCCAAGATTTTCTTGAACTGGCACTTTTCAAAAATGCCTACTTGTAATGACCAGCAGTGGCAGTCTGTTGCTTACACAGGTTGATCTGCAGTGCAGAATAGCACTTTCCAATCCTGCTTGAGCAGTTTTCTCTCCTTTGAACCCTCTTTCTTACTGCCAGATGCTCAGTCACAGTCTGGCCCTCATTCTTCCAGTCCTCCCATAAATGGAAGCAAACTTCCACCAAAAACTTCCTTGGGGGCATAAGGAAATTAGAGAAAGAATAGACCTGAAGTCCTCTCATGTAGGTAAAAGTCCTCCAGTCAGACACTGCAGCCAACTTCTCTTTCCTGTGCTCTGTTGCAACATGATCAGCCTTTTTCCTAGCCTAGAAAGTCTGGCTCCTTGCTTTATTTCAGCTGATCTCCCGTCAGTAGAAGCATATGATACCTAGCCTTGATCCTCCTAACCACAGTAACCCAAGCATCCCACAAAAAGGGCTGCGCTTCTTGCCCTTCTGCGTTTTCATGATTGCCTTTTGGACAGTAATAAATGATGCAGAAATTCTTTCAACAGAGGTATGAGCTTATCCTCCCTCCTTCAAATGCTGGTTCTCTCTCTCTCCTGTGCTCTTAATTTTACTTCATTAGCTCAATTTTTCTGCTGGCCCCCACTCATTTCTCAAGCCAAAAGTCTATGTTTGTAGCCATGAAGTACCAGAGTGCAATGTGTTCCAGCCTGAAGTGATTTCAAGTTGGCGATGGCTGAGGCCAGCCTGGACGCTGCCTCCCCTCTTGTTAACTGAGTCTAGGCATCACACAGTAAACAGTGACGTTGAGGAAGCTGCAGCTGGAGCCATCACACAGCATAAAAGGAGAAAATACCTAGCCAAATAAATTCAAAGAAAGAGTAAGTTTGGTGTTTCATAGGGCAATAGGCACTGTCCGTGACGTATTCATCTTTTTGTTTGTTGTTGCCATGAGTTCAGTAAGTATTCTTATTAATGTATGGAGTGCAAAGGTCTTCACTGCACCTTCATCACGGTACCTTGATTTACTGGGCCTTGCCTCTAAAATCTTGCAAAACAGATGAAGACAGGCAAGGGAGGAATATTGTTCCTTCCATCACACAGGCATGGAAGGCCAGGCAGTAAAGCTTTTGGGTGAGGTCCTCAGAGTCACGCAGAGGATCTGCTGAGGAAATAGGAACTGAGAACAGGTATCCTGAATCTTTAACTCCTGTACATCCTTTTGATGCGGAATCAAATCCTACTCCTATGAAACCTCTCCAAAGGCAGTGTAACTACACATGGGCAGATGAGAGAGACATCGCTTGTTCTTTTTTCAGTCCTGTCATACTTCCCCGAAATATGTTTTATCTAACTGTCAGACAAAGCTTCTCAAGTCTGCAGCCAGCATTATTTGGTCAGGGCACGAGGGTGAAAAACCCAGCATTCAACAGAGATTCCTTGGAGTATCTTTAAGATCTTGGATCACATAAAACAGTCCCCTCTCATTAAAAAAAAAAAAAAGGCACACAAACTTACCATTGTTGAGTGTTTCTTTAATAGAATCAGAAACAAATTTGTGACCTTGTGGCCCAGAGGTGGGAACACCATCTATAAACTTGCCCAGACATAGAAATGCATTCTGCCTGTCAGTAGGAGTTTGCCATTGAACATGTATATAAAAAAAAGCTGGTGTTACATTAGGCTAACATTTTTTAAATGCCACAGCTCGCTTTATATGCCGTAAACCTTGTTAATGTTGCTAACAAGAAAGTTAAAAACTCAAAGCTATAAAAATAGGAATGCCACTGCTAACTAAATAAATATACGTGAGAACCAAATATTGAGATACAAGTTCTGGAATGGCTCATGTGTCCAGGGAGGAAGAAAGAAAAAAACATTCACCTGTGTTGTTGCTGATACTATAAATGCTCCCTATAGTCAGCAAAATTGTCTCCCCTTGAGTGTGTGCCTTAATTTCACATGGTTCTTGAGAATTTAACACTATAGCATGGACAAAGTGGATGGTCATTTCAGAAGTCTGGGCAGGCAGGCAGCAAGGACCATGCCAGCAAGGACGATTCAGCCCAGGAGACCAGATGGGGCAGGGAGGGAGGGAGGTTTCCTTCTGACTCAACAACAGATTGTTAACATGGCAGCAGCGGGGAAAATATTTCCATCAGAAGAGGCCACCTACACATTCTGGCCTCTTCCAAGGAGGGTGGCTCTGGATCCAAGTTAACAGACCCAGTTTGTGCCTGTTACACACAATCTGGGATATATTATGAATCTTTTTGACAGCCTGGATGCTATAGTAGTTCAGGGGCTGGAACTTCTAGGCATTATTTTTGGCATTTTTGTCCTAACTACATATATTTATTGATGCACCTTTTTAACTCTATAGTGTAAGAATTGAGACCTACTCCTAATGTTGAGCCTTCTGACATCAGTTATGTGGGCTCGCCTCTCTACTTAGCATTGGCAATTAATTTTGTGTCTTCTAGTCTTTGCTTGTAAAAAGCAACCTTTTTCTTTTCCTAATTCATTTCCTCCTGGAAATTATGAATGAAAGATCTTCAAAGATATGCTATTTACTCACATGATGGACTTTTGTTTACAGATTTTGGCAGCACAAAAGAATATGTATCTTACACATTTATGTATATAAATCTAGAGGGGTTTATACAGTGAAGAAAAGTGGGGTAGAGAAAGAGGTGTTACTTCCACCTTCCTGTGAATGCAGGCTTTGGTTTTTCTAAGCAGTAGCTCTGTACAGTCCTTTTCCCCTATTGGTGTGTGGAATATGGTGTATTGTCAGACAGATATGAAGCAAATTCCTATTTATTTAAACATTAGTTTCCTGATCCCAATCCCAAACTCTGTTTATGGAAGTCTTATGGACTGTAGATCATCTGCTAAGAGGCAAACCAATGGCTTAACCCCATAAACAACAAACACACCCCACTCTCCAAAGGGATCTGTAGAAATAGGGACAACTTTTTAGGGGCCTTGCGATCACTAATAGGCCTTAATTGCCCTGACCTGGGGCCACCAGCCACACCTGAGAGCCCCTACCTACACACCTTCTCCTTATTGGTCTGGGGATGCATTTAATCTCAGGCTTGAGAAACCAATCCTTGTTGAAACTGTACTGAAGATGGATGTTTCACTAATGCTAAAACTGGCCCTATGTTCTTGGGAGACCCTCAAACCTACTTTGGTGAGGTAGGTTAGGCTGCTCTAACCCTAGAAGGTTTAAACAAAAAAATAATGAGCATATGATCCAGAAGAATCATCTGATGGGGTCCTAGAATTGGAAACTTATATCAAGGTGTACATCATGCAGGTAGGTTGGTTTGTGAGGCAAGCTTGGTTTGCCTGCTGTCCTGGGGGACTTTACAACTACACCTAAGGCCATCACAAAATTCCATCTTTGATCTACTTTGTTTTCTTATACTAAATTTAATGCTGCAAAGAAAAGACAGAAGAGTGAGTGTGCTGTCAGGAGTGGTCTGGTAGACCGAGATCACTGTGAATGCATTAAGACCAAGGCTTTGGGATGCAGCCTGATGACCTGTGCTCTTGGACACGACAGCTAGGGCAGCACTAAGAGCAATGGGGCTGTTGCAGAGCTGGAAGTCCATGACTAGTACCAGGAACAGAGGACTAGCAGAAAAGAAGGATGGTGTCCAAGGGCTTGTGGTACTGATAACTCTAGGCCATTGCCTCATAGGTTACTAAAACAGGAAAAACTGTTACAATAAAGATTGTTAATTAAGAAAGCTAAGGGACTTGCATCATAACAAGCCTCTTGTTGTCCAGGGGTTGCAGGGACCACAAAGCAAACTGCTCTTCTGAACCTGATGGGAGCCTTGAATGTGTCTCCAGCTGGGGCAGAAGATTATTCCCATGACCATGGCTTCCCAGTTACTGCAGCCCAAAGCCTATGAAAAACTTAAGGTGTAGAGCAGGTTTTTTTGCATTTTATGCTAGGTGTTTGAACCTGGTGACTATGTGCTGCTTTGTCTTGGAAGTCAGCAGCATTCATGGCTCTTATGTTCTCTCACTATAAATTTCACTATAAACACAGACATTTTTTGAACTGCATCAGTGTTCTCCTAAAGGTGACTATGCGCTGCTTTGTCTTGAAGTCAGCAGCGTTCATGGCTCTATGTTCTCTCACTATAAATTTCACTATAAACACAGCATTTTTTGAACTGCATCAGTGTTCTCCTAAAGCGGTTGGGTAGAGAGCATGCAGAACCTTACAGTCTGTTCCTGTTCTAAAATTATAGACCAACAGTGGTGATATTTAATTGGTGTATATAACAGGGGCGATCAGTTTTGCTGGGAGTCTCGTAGGGCTTACAGCAAGTGGTGGATCTGATGCATGCAGTACTCTTAAGTGGAGCAGAAGAGCTACAGGATAAGCAGGAAGGCCACACTGAAGATCTGTTACACGCTAATACAGTCATCAGCCTGCTAGTTGAGTGGGAGAAGGATTTTGGAGGTGGGTCGGGGGTCTTAAGCTGAAAGACAGTTTGAGATTTTTCAAAGACCTGTTTCCTCCTTTGATATGATGAAAATTATCATGATGTTAGGAATATCTGAAAGGTATTTAGGATGAGAAACATTTGTGAGCATTGGCATGCACTATGTGATCATGTCCATAACTGTACGTAGCATTGCTGGCGATGTTTGATGTGCGACTGTGCAGTTAACATGGGTGCGAGAACAAGGTGCTCCAGCTGCAGGCTCCTGTGCAAGTCAGGAGAATGCTTAGAGAGGCACAAGGTCATAGATATTAAAAAATAAACTGGTGGTTTGGCTTCTCTGTGGACTGCTACACTTGAAACAATCTCTATATGAGAAAACTTTGGAAAAGCTTAATAAAGACTTTTCTTCATGCATTTCCTCCCTTTTCAGTTCTGATATTGGAAAGGCTGTCTCTGGGAGAGCTAGAACCCATCAAGATCTGAGGTACCTCAGCAGCTTGCAGAGGTTGTTGGCTGTTACATGTTCAGGTTCTCAAATATCATTATCATAAAGCTTTATCTGAGCTGACTTTGTGGTCTGTGAGTGCTTGGATTCTTGTCTGTCTTCAACAGCTAATCATAAGGGCTTTTTTTTCCTGAAGGCTTATGTCCTCCCCTCCTGTTCCCCATGGTCCTTTAAGTGATTTTTTTTTTTTCTTTCTGTGGTGAGGGCTACCAGTTTAGCTGTCCTCTGCGTGGATGCTTTTGCTTTTTTCTCTCACCCAGATCATTTTCATCCAGACCATTTGCCATACTTCACTATTTTCGGTCAGACACACCAAGACTTCCATCATTGAAGGCTATAGAGCCAACCTTCTTCCAGCATGGCATAACTAAGGGAAAGAAGGAATCAGCTCTTAGCAATGGTGTCGTGTGTCCCTCGTCATCCCCTGTCCCTCCCCCAAAAAATTACTCCTAATATAGATTAATATATTTAATGCTGAACCCTTGATTGCTGTAGCCACCTATGGGTCAGAAATGAGGTATGGTTGGGTGACAGCATAGCGTGCAGAGAACTCCATGCTCTCTAATTTAAACATAGGCGAAAGAGGACATTTGTAAGCCTTTGTGCATTTATTCAACTTCACCTCCACAATGACAGAAAAATTACTTAGACTGTCCCACTTCTTGTGCAGGGTGGGGGGAAAGTACCCTTCTCCAAGGCTATGGTAAAGCCTAAACTGTTTCAGAAGATTGTTGTCTTTCTCCATATAGAGATTATGTGCATCATTAACAATGAATTAATGATTAAATTGATTAATGATTGAAATTAAATCTAAGCAGTAAGTGGGAATGATATATTAGGACTATATTGTCGAGGAGTGAGGAAGGTAGGTAATCCAGCTGACAAATCTACTCATTTGTTGTATGGCTAATAAAAAAAACCCAGCCATTTTGTTTAGCTCTTCAGAATTTAAATCAAATATGATGTAACTATTTGGTCTATTTGAAACACTGACTCAATTATCTACAAGACTCAATATAATATGCTCACAGGAGAAAAATTGGTGGGATTTTAGCAACAATATCTTACTTTCAAGGGCTACTGGTTACAACTTGGTGAGAAGTTTTCCCTTTTTCTCCCCTCTTTAATCTCAGTACTGACTGCAATTTATTAAGCTATATTTCTAGGATAACATGCTGAAATGCTGATTTTTGTTGGAAGACCACACTCAAAATTGTGCTGAAATTGGATGCAGCATGGGAACAGTCATAATCAGGACTTTACCACTGAAGCTTAGGAACAATTTTGTGGAGGGTCGTGTTGCGTCTTGTCTAGGGCTTTCACAAATTAAAAATCTATTTATATATGAATGTTAAATGAAAGCACAGAATAGCTGTGCTTTGATTTCAAGTACTTACATTTTTCTCTTCACCTCAAACATGGACTATGTTCAGCATTCTCATTTGAATGTACACCAGCATCAGTCCTGGGAAACATGTTTCTTCAGCAATCAAATAAACTCTCTATTAATGCTGCTAAGTTTCTAACACAAGAGATAGATAAAACATGAGGATGGCAAATTACTGAATTGTTGTTATTGTAAGCCCTCTCAGAGGGGAACTAAGGCAGATGTGAGACCTGAACTTTCCAGTGGGGCATACTGCTGTAGACAGTCTTTTCACCTAGTTTCCCTCTCTCCTTTGCCTCAGGAGTTTTCCAGCTGGGTTCAGCACGATTCAGTGTTTCTGCTTGTATGGTTTTTTTTGTCTGTACATTGTTGCCTATTCAGATTGCAGTGTTGAGGCTTAAGTGTTGATGTAAAATCTTTGTAATAGAGTAATGGCTGCTGTTAAATATCACAGGAAAAAAGGAAACCTAGAGAAGGAGGAAAACAGGGGAAAGAAGGAATTTGATTCTAGTTGATTTGTGTATCAAACACTAAAATCGCTCTGTTCAGGTAAATAACACTCCAGTTCCAGAAGCAAGTTGGTTTGCAAGCAGATTTGGTAAGTGGGTTTTTCTTGTGCATTGCAAGAGAGCCTGTGAGATTTCCTTGGTTATTAAATTGAAGCGCATCATTTCATTTGGAAATTCTGACCAGTGGCATGTTGCATATTCTCCATATGACGGTGTTGCCGTCTTGAGTAACAATTCCATTAACTGCTAATTTATAACTGCTTATGAATCTGGAGGTGCAGGGGAAAGGGCAGAGCCTGTGACTGCCCGTGTAGCTCGGTCACCTTTTTTGGCATTTATGTATGTCACAGCTTGGATCCTTACAGCTCTCCAGTCCCTGGTCCTTAATTCTTCAGTATAAATGAGTATGATGCCTAGATCCTTTCTGGGGAGTTTTAGAAACATCATTAGGCAAAATGTACAGATATGGGCACATTCAGCAATGAAGGAATTCTTACTCTGGAATCCCCAGAAACTGGGTCTCCTGTCTTGATTCCTTCCTCTATTCAAAAACTTACACCTTACATTATGTGGTGGCAAACTCTTTCTCCTCCTAGTTACAATTTAGGAACCTATACTGGAGTAATTGCCCCTATAGACAGAGGTATCCCTTTTTAATGCCTCCTTCACTATGAAAAAATTCTGAGAAATGTGAAGAACTTTATTTCAACATTCAAAGTAGTCTTGGGACTAAATTAAAGATCTGTAGGCAAAGGAACAGTGAGGGAAGAGAGATTACTTCAGTCATCCATTAGCACAGTCCAATGCAGAGTTTAGCACTTACGAAGAAGTAATTTCCATATAGACTGAGTCAGAAGTCATCCGTGAGTAGAAAAACAATAGGAAAAGCTTCTAAAGTTTGAGTTCATCTACTGATGCGGCTTACCTTTTTTTTTTTGAGTTCATGGAACTCAGTATCTTCATGGCATGCTGAGTGATAGATGCAAAACACTAGTTAATGCTTAACTGATTTTTCTGATGCTATGGATGTTAGGTTACTGAAATTCAATGATATGTTATATTAGCAGCAATATATATTTGTATGTGAACGTGTAGAGACATTGTGTTCAGCAGAAGGGTTGTTTGGGTAGAAAGAGAGGAAAGCATGCTTTTTTTTTTTATGACTCTGGCAAACTTCCATAACTGGCTCACCCTGACTGGATAAGATTTGTTATTTGTAGAGCAGTGTCTGCCTGGAGAAATGCTGTAGCAGAGAGCTTAGCCTGTGAGTCTAGCAGCAGCCTTTATTAATTGCAGCAGTGGGTGGAAAATGCATTAGCCTCATATATTACTGTTGGGGGGGTTGGCAGTATCAATTTTCCCAGGGTTGCTACATGCTTCTAAAACTATAGCTACATGGAATTTGCTCTTCATCCTCTTCTTTTTCCTTTTCTTGTCTTGAGACATTCAGCATTGCTGTGGTACCTCCATTTCCTGCATCCTTTGCTAACAAAAGTAGGGAATGGCAGAACCCTGATACCAGCCTGAGGTCCTTCATGATGCAGCAAACTGGAGATGGTAGTTTTTCAGCAGTCATTCAGCTACCTTTCTGTCTGTTGAAAAAAAAAAGATACTTTCTAGTAAAAAGAGAACATTATTCTTTGTTACAATATTCTCAAAACTTTCCACCTTTCTTCATCTTGCTTTCCATCAAGATGTCGGGAAGCATCTCTGTGTTTCAGTACTGCCTGAGCAATTCTGCAGAGGTGTCTGCTCAAGGCAGATATGGGAAACGGCATAGCCTGGCAATGCCTTTTTTATAGAGCTGCCTGTATCTGGCCTCAGCAGAAATGTTGGCAGTCCATGTGTGCTAGCGTTTTCCCCATGGCTGCCAATCCAACTACGCAGGTGATATTACAATGGGGAGGGAGGGAGGGCTGGCAGAAGGACTAGTTCAAAGAAATAATTCAGACAGCCCCAGCTGGCTGTGTCATGAAGTCTGCCACTCCGGCACAGCCCATCTGGGTGGATGGGAACCAGCCTTGGAAGAGCAAAGCTCAGCCCTAACTTCCCAAGGGAAAAGCTGTTTGTGCTGTATACCTGCAAGGTGCTTATATAGTATAACTCTGTGTGGCGCTTATATAGTAAACTCTGTGCATAGTACCTCCTCCTGCTGTCTGGTGCTACTAGTAAGAGAAATATTGACATAGACATACCATGGGTAAGATTATGCCCTACTGGGGCACTTCAAATTTGAAGATGGTAATGCCCTCTGTCTAGTGGGAGCCTACAGATAAAGGGTGTTGATAAGTATGTCTGAGGTCATACTACTTTTGAGGACAAGGGCCAATGTTTCTGTTCATTATCTCCGAAAACCTATAGGGAAAACACCAGAATCCACAAAATGTGCAAAGCTGAAGAAACTTTGTTTCTGTTTTTGGCAGTTCTTTAGGCTGTATCACAAACATGCAACAACTAGCGCTTTTCCTGCAAGCGTAGATGGGAATTGTGCTTTTGAGGGGCAAATCTTATCTTCTGTCCCCAGATGACTTAGGGGCTTCTAGCTTTTCTTATTTGGGAGACAAACCTGAAAATAAGAAGTTCCAAGTTCTGGGAAAGAACTCCCAAAACTATTGATTTTGAAATCTTACCACTTCAAGATCTGACTTGTGAAATAAATGGAGTGGTGAGTAGCAGTAAAAATTTCAGATCAAATACATGCAAAATGTAGTTATTTGAAAACAAATCCTTGCACTTCAAATGTTGGACTCTGATATGAATTGATATGATAACAGTGGTAAAGAAACCCTGAATTCATTTCAGCCAACATGCAGAAGGGTTCGAAAAGCATTAGTTTGTAGTTTGAGCCCCCAAGTAATATTTAGCCTTTCTTCCAGTGGTGCCATGTGCCATTTTTTAACATAAGAAACAGCTTAATTTGGCTCTTATCTTCAGAGGCTTAAACAGGAATTTGGTCCAAGAGAAGACTGTGCAGGTTCCCTTGCCAGTGTTACTTGCTCTGTTTTATGAGTGCATGTGATGAGTGCAGATGACCTGTGTGTCTTCAGATGGGATGTTTACAGCATGATTATAAAGATAAATGAAACATGGTTAAAGCTGCTAAATTCCAGTGTACCCGCATTGCACAGTAAGTCATGAACTCTACTGAACAAAATAAATCTGGAAAGAAAAGTGATCTAAAGTGCGTATCTTCTAATAAAGGCATATAATAATTTGAAGAAATACTTTCCATTATGAATTTTTATTGTATTGTATCTGTTCATGAAAACTGAAGGGAAAATGTGAATTGTTCTATAAATCCTAACTGAAACAAGATGGATCAGTTCTAAATATCTGTCTCTTGGTTTCAGATCATCAAAAATTTTGTTTTAGGGCATTCAGAATTGAAGTTTTAAAGACAAACAAACAGTGGAGAGTCTTGCTTTGTTGTTGCTAAATTTATTTTGTTGTCATCTGTCCTCCAGTTCTGGAAGAGGAAATTCTGCAAACCAACTCTGAATTTGGGAAAAGGAGATACTAGCAAACTTGCTGTGCTGAAGGAAAACACAAAGGTAAAATACAGTGTCATCCAGAAGACTCCATGCTCAGTCATGCATCCTCTGAGTGCTGCAGCTCTCATCCAGGTCACAGCAGTGTAACTGGATGCAGAACACTTTTACCAAAGAGCAGAAATTACTAAGAGCTAATATAGATGAGCATTTGAAAATTGCTAATATGAAACACTCTTTCTATCAAAACATCAATGGGTGGCGTGTTTCCTTTGCATTTTCACAGATAAAATATTTATTTCTTATGGTGACTCACTCAGATCACTGCTTCAAGAACCAAGCAGAGGTGAAAGGATTTGTTCTGCCTTTTCCAGTTCATCTGCTGAGCATGTTTATTTCTAGACAGCTTGCACATTGTGTAGCATTTGCTGAACTTTATTACAATATTCTGCTTGTTGGTCTTTTTTTGCAGCTGAGCTCCTGGTATGTGATTAAAAGTTTTAAGTGACACCTAATGCCCTGTTAAGTTGTTAAGTCCTACAATAGCATCTGGAAATAATATCTGTCTCTTTAGGTAGATTCTTGGAAGAGAATTTACTTTAACTGTAATTCCCCCCTTACCTTCCCTTATCTTCCCTCCTTCAAGAGCTGACAGGGGAAAATAAAGACAAGTTGTGAGACAATTGTTATAAAACGTGCGTACATGTAAATCTAAGTTACTACATAAAAAAGGAAGGAAAAACAAAATCAGAACAGTACTGGGAGTTTTGTGATGGGAAATCTGGAAGGTTTTTGTTCCGTCTTGGATTTGAAGCATCGAATAAGAAATTTGCAGGTGATGGGAATTTTGATACAGGCAATGAAAACCAGGGATGTACAGCTCTGTTCTAGGGGTGAGAAGAGCCAGACTGAACAATGGTGAATAATTTTGTTTCTCTGAAAGGAATTAACTTCATTAACATTATACAGACAAAGGTTATTACAGCTAGCATGGGTCAATCTGTAGACAAAAGCTTCCAAAGGTGCTAGTATTATACAAAAGAAATGCATGAATCTTGCAACAAAATGACACTTCCATGCTTGCACTTCAGAGTTAGTCATTGAAGTTTGCCAGCGTGTTTGGTGTGGGTTGAGAATAACTATTTCTGTGAGACTGTTTTGGTCTAGCTGGGTAAAATAGTGCTGCTCATGGGAGTTTTGTCACTTCAAAATTTATGCAACTGAAACTGCCTAGAGAAATTACTGGTTGTAGATAGCTATATTTGGTGTTTTGGGCTGGTTGAGAAAAGGTCTAATAATTCACATTCTTTTTGTAATATATTATTGACTACATGTTACACTAAACCCACACAAAGGTAGAGCAGCTGACATGGCTGGAAGCCATTTGGATCCCACCTCTGAAATTGAGGTATGGATTTATATCTAATCCCCTGCATTTGAAACAGAAAACATACGACTTCAAATCAGGAGTTGGAGCAGCAGCAATCTGGTCGTGATGGAGGAAGCTGGGGCATAATATTGCTTGAGTGTTTTATTATGGTATTACAGGGAACAGTGCCAGGTTGTTTTTGACTTCTCACTTTATCTAAATTGTTCTTCAGTATTATGACCTCCATTGTCTTACTACAGGGGTAGTAAAATCCCAAACATGCAGACCCTAGTATTAGCATAGTCAAGCTCCATGTAAAAACTCACAGTAAATCAGCCTTGCTACAGCCAAACCACATGTAAAAGCAAGCTGTGAAACACTCAACATTGCCAAACCACATGTAAAAGCATGCTGAAAACCACCCTCCGCATAGCCAAATTATATATAAATCTGTGATGGAGAACAGTCAAGGTTTACATGTTTGTTGGAATAACTCAAGGCTGCGGAGAATCCACTTGCACAGGTCACCTTCTCTCCCACCTAATGTCTGAGCAACTCCATCCAACAACGTGCCAGACAGACCCACTACCAAGTCTTAAGTCATCAGGTAGGAAAAGTGGCTTCAGTAGGAAATAAATACAGCATAGTGGATTGGGATCAACCTGCTCCATATTGGAAAGTAGTGAATGAGCAAAAGAATCACACTCAGAAAGAGCAAAGGACTGATTTTGTCTTGTCTGCTTCAGACAGAACTGATTTTTGTCGAGTTATTCCCACTAATGCATCCTATTAACCTCTGACCACAGAGAGTGAGTAAGTCAGTCGAGGGCCAGGAAAAAAAAAACATCTGGCTTGCATGATTAATCTTTCCAGTTAGAATGAGTGAGATGTAATTAGTAATCCCATTGTCAGTTGTCCTGACTTCAGAAAGTCATCTTATAATAAAATTTCTGAGCAGAAAAACTCAGAATTGAGCTTCTAGTTCACTGTTGCAAAACTTCAGATGCACCAAGCTTTTAAGTTAGTTATTCACTAAATATTTGGGGGGGTTTACAGTTCTTTTCCCGCAACAGGTCTCAAAGCACTTTACAAAGGTGTTCGGTATCATAATCTCCATTATATAGCTGTAGGAACTGTAAGAGGGAAGCATGAAATGACTTGCCCAATGTGGTGCAGGAGGTCAGCGGCAGACCTCGATGTAGAACTCTCATCTTTTGAGCCCACATTTCTCTCTACTGAATATTATTCTTGGTGATCTACTGTAGCGCGAAGTCCCGGTAGCGGCTGCTGGTTCGTGCTAGCTTAACAGAAACCTGGCAAATAAATGCTCTTTGTGGCAACAGGTTTTTTCTACCAGTGTGAAATACCCGATTCTCTGGGAGCCAAAGGCGGCTTGCGTCGGAAAAGGCTGCTCACAGAAGCCGGTAGAAACGCATTTAAGGGTGTGCTCAACCAACACGAATTAGTTTTGCTTTTCTCTTGCACTGTTCTGTTTGAACATGTTGTTGTTTAATATGCCAGTAGGGAGTTTGGGAACTGACTTCTGTGAGATAATCCAGGATTCCTGGCCTTTGACACACGGTATGGTTGTTGAAATCAGGGGGTCACAACTTCCACCTCCCCTGCCCCGGTAAAGCAGAAAGGCTTGACTGGTTTAGGTGGAGAAATTTCAGTGTATATATAATTAGAGGATTTGCCTATGGGAGCAAACTTGGATTTGGTGTAAGGGGTTATTAATCTATTAACCACTTTTAGACTTAAAAATTAATTTATTTGATCAATAGACTTTTCTTTTTCCATTTCCAGTTCCCTGGCTGAGCAGTCTGTCAGGTTATCAATACCGTAACTTATTTACACACTTTGCTAAGTTCTCTAAATGCAGTATTTGACAGCTTTTTTTTTTATTCATTCCAGGCTCATCCTTGCAATCATGCCTGATTGAACATTACCAGTAAATACAGAAGTGTGGAGCCAGACTGGTACAGAGCAGTACAAGGATAAGGTAAGGTGCATGGCTGCTTGCCCACTGCATCGCCCTGGCTGATACTTGCTCCATTCTAGTCCCAAATGTTAGCTGTTGCCAGATGAAAAGAAGGTTCAAGAACAAACCTTTAAGCATGTCATCTGCTCCTGTGGAGAAAAGCCACAGGTTCAGGCCTGTGAGCAGCCAACAGGGTACCTGTGCCTTTATTTTCCTAGCTGATGCTTTTCAGCTCATTAAGTCCCTTTTTCAGCCCTTAATGCATTGACCGCTACAGCAGCGATCGCACCATCAGCCAGTCTTACCTGGGCGTCTCCCCAGGGCAATGCCATCCATAATGGAGAGGAGGAGGACACGAGTATGATGAAGTTGTCTCTCCACATGGCATCTCTCCAGCTCTGGCAGAGGTTGGTACACTTGGTAGAGACCTGAGAATCTCATTATTATTAAGAGAGAAGGCATGGAAGAGTTGATACTTAAAAGCAGAACAAAAATTCTTTGCAATATGTTAAAGCTCCACATTGTCTTTAGGAAGTACCAGCTAGCGTATTTACCATTAACATGTGAAATACTTGTGCAAAATACTTTCTTGGGACACTGATAATGGCCATAAAAATACTCTAAGTAATATATGAAATAAAACAGCCCTAGGTCTTAAAAGCAATCTTAAAAGCCCAGGGACATTATAACTATTTAAGGCAGCGATGACTGACTAGAGGGAAGAAACAGAGATCAGGGCAGCAAGTGAGAGGGAAGCTATTACGATGTGGCATGGAGATACAGGGTAAAATACTGAATGCCAGTTTTGCGATTGATTTCAGTTGGGTTTTAATTGTTTTAAGAACAAGAGTGAACAGATAGAGGGGAAAAATACGTGAAAGTGTTTAAATGCAATATGTGGAAGATTTGTTTTTGCTATCTGTGAGTATGCATTTATTCTGTTCATTGCTTCTATGCTATTCTGCTGCTCCCTGTTATCTGCATGTATGCTTTTACATCTCATTATCTGATGTACTTTAACGAAATATGTGAACTTAAGAAAAAAAAGCCCACATTTACTCATGCCAAATGTTATCTCTTTAATACAGAAGGTTGATGGTGAGCACAGCCACAGTGTGGTTAAAAATATTCCTTCTGTCTCTGAAAATTATACTTTATAATCAGCTTTTAACTACCTCCACCACCACTAAATCAAAATGTATGAGTATATTTCTCTGCTTTATGAAGCTAGAGGCTCTGCAGATCATGAGGTAGATTCATATCTCCCAAAACGCTTGTCACTTCAATACTCCATCAAATCGCTGTGGATAGAATTAGTTTTTCCCACTTGCAGTTCAGTGGGAAAAATCTTTCCTGGATCTCAGCAAACGCCCCAAGCCAGGGACTGATTTGGCAAGGTCAGACTGCAAACATCTCTCCACACTTACTTAAAGCAAGGCATGGCTCAGACCCTGCTTTGTCCAGCTGTCAGAAGCCTGAAGTGGGAAGTTAATTCAGCCACAAAGACACAGAGATTGATCAACTAGAAATACATCCATCGGAACTTAGGAGCTGAGGTGTCTTGGGATTCTTCTCTCTAGGCTTTTCAGCAACCATCCCTGCCAGAAATACAACAAACACCCATTCTTTTATTAGCCACTTTGGTATCTAATAAGACTTGGTTTGACAGCTCCAGCTTCTGGATTCCTGCTGCACCAGCCTGCTTCTGCTTGTATGCTCTTAAGATACGAGTCCGTAGGGGCAGACCTGTTAAATACAGAGACGGAGGGAGAAAGGGGTTCAGAAATACTTCCTCTTCAGCGGGAGCTGGGAAGCAAAATTTAACTACTCTACCTCTCTCATGGGTTCAGGGGAGAAAACCCATGAGGATTACTTAGGACTTTAGAGACAGATAATTTAGGAGTTCAGAGCCACTGTGTCTGTGAAAGAGCAAGGCCACTTCCGTCATGCCCTGCTCACCTTGAACAGACTTGGAAAGTAAGCCTGTACTCCCCTCCCCAAATTCTTTGTGGTGGGAATGAAATCTGAAGGAGAAGGAGCACAGGCTGATCTTCTGTTCTTGGGCAAGAGTTATAGAGCCAGCACTAAGGAAATCATGTCTCCTGATGTGTGAGCTGAAAAGACAAAGTGGGGATGAAATAAATAGGAAATTCCATTAAAACCTGTATACAGAGAATTTTCTGACTAGCTGCGAGAGGCTATCAAAATGGGAGCTAATTTCCATTTCCATCTAGCCTTTCTTAAAGCCGACAAGTGCTAGCATAATTCAGACCTCTGTTCACATGAGTGGAAAGATTCACTGAACTTGTCCTGTCTTGAATCAGGCATGAGGGAAAAAAAAAAACCAAACAGAAGTATAAAAACACTTGGTTGGGGGTTTCCTCACCAATTTAAAACTACCCTAACCTCATCAATGACCTTGATACAGAGAATTTCTTTCACCTTAAGCCCTCCAATTTCTCAGTCAGTCTTCAATCCTGTGCCCTTTGCCTTCATCCTTATTTCTCGGACAATCAGACCTATTTCTTCCCTGCCTTTGGGGCAGATAACCTCAAAATATTAACACTCAGGAAAATTAGATGGATTTACTTCCAGAAGGGAAGATGCTCAAATAAAGAAGTGCTTTTGAATGTACGAACTCTAATTATCCCTACTTCTTTTTTAATGTCTCTTCCTTTGTTTCATACAGAATGATCACATTTCCAGAAATATTTGATGACCCCATTCTTATTCTTAAATAGTTTTATCTCTGAGTCTAACTTGTATTCTGGGTATTCCTGAAAACAATTGAACCCTAGACTATCAGCTCCTTGGAGACTGCTTTATTTTGTATGCCTCATCAACATGTGTTCTGGAAAGATCACCACCAGACTCACAAGAGATGGGGGAAAGCTTGAAAGTGCTACTTCAGAGTGGTATTCTTCCTAGTGTTCCCCAATGGTAGGCTTGCAGCAGTGGCGGGGGGGGAGGGGGGAGTAATTAAGAAATTTACATCAATCAAAGCTGCTAATCAGAACAAAATGCTGATTTCTGTCTCCTGTTCTGTTTCTTTTTGGATGGAGTATAGTTGCTGATCTGTGTGCTGGTCTTCTAATCCTTTAATGGGGGCACAGGCTTTTGAAGACTCCTTCTCAGAGGTGCTATTACCAAATATATGCTTCTAATTTAACTTCTCATGCCTTATTACAGTAGCCTGAAGCATTTTTAGGTGTTGGGTTTGTGAGAAAAGCCCAGTGTTGATGTTTATCAGATGACCTTTTAAAGGGTAATGTGGGGGTTATCCATTGGCATGATTAAGACCATATGTAGGTCACTTTTCCCAGGCATTTCTTACCGCTTTTCAAAATCCCATCTATTTTTACCCAAATTCAGCCAGGTACCTTTCATCTCTGGTATGTTTATGGGCATTACAAAATGAGACTGAAGAAAAGTGTTTACTCCTTTGGAGTAATTTCTACTTGAAAAGCCAAGAATGCTTGCATGCATAAATGTATAGTGTCAACACAACGTTATTGCAGACAAACTTCTAGTTTCTTTCATTTTTGAAAGAATGTTTAAACATTTCAGATGTTTAGAGAAAATTTTCCTTTTTCCTCTCCCCTATTGTCCTGTCTTACAAAGGTTTCTTGAAACATTATGGAGAGGAAGTGACTTTTCTCTGAGATCCAGCTTTTAGTGCTGAATCTGGACTGACACCAAAAACCCAAGGCTAAGTGCAGCTAAGCAGTCCTTGTGCTCAATCTCAGCTCCCTTCTCAGAGATATGACACGTGGGTTTGGTCCTGAGTGTTCAAGCAATGACCTTGTAGTGATGTCCTGCTATGGAGCTGCTAAGAGATGGGTTTTTGAAGAACCCATTATCTCTGTTGCAAAAGAGAAGGACAGAAGATGAACCTGCCTCAATGTTGTGCCTGTGAGAGTATCATTTTTGCTGTCCTGGAAGTTCGGTATTTCCCTGATGGTTCATCATCTTGGCAGAGTCCTTGCTGAAGACCAGCTGCCAGTGTTTCCTGCAAATCTTTGAAAACTGATTATTAACAAATATTGTGTGGTGCTTTTTTCAGGCAGAAGATCTTTGTGTTGCTGGGTCTCTGCACCATCAGCTGGGATTGAACAAAGAGCTATCATGGTAAGCTTTACTGCAAAGCAGAGTTCAATACGGCAGAGATGTAAAGGCCAATATGGGGCTGAGATGTCAGCTGAGGAAGTAGGTGATGAGGCAGGCATTCACAGTAAATAAGAACTCTTTTTGAAGAGGAAATAGGGCAAGTACCTTATGAAGTCTTTAGGTGTCAAAAACAGGCTTTAAAGGACTTTTTTGATGGATCAGGATGTAATCACTTGTGTTCATATAAGTAGTTATTATAACCCAGTATTTTGAGGTAAGGTTACAGCATAGATTGTCTAAAACACACTTCAGTACAGTTAATATTGAGCATCTGGTGATATTTTAAATTCTTTATGCCCCAGACTTGTAGTATATTATTGGGAAGTCATTATTACTCCCCTGTCAGCAGCCATCCTAGTTCTGATAAATATTTAGGAGATACAGAGGAGAAGAAACTCAAACCCAAAGGTTATGTATATGTTGCCTTCAGAAAGAAGTTAAGGGAGAAGTAGTATGTATGGTACCACAAAAGAGGGTACTAATGCCAAAAAAAAAAAAAAATTCATTCCTGCTGACTTATTTGAGGGTTTTTTCCTAAATATCAGATGCTTTTTAAAGCTTGCCTGACACTGTAGTCAGACTCAAATTATTGTACTTAATACAAGCGCACTCAGTGAAATGCTGGGCCTGTGACACAGGATATTGGAATAAGAAGAGCTTGTGGCTCACTTCCACTTAATGCTATGAAGTAGTGACGTCTCTACATCAAAAAATGAAGCTCTTGTTTCCCTGGGGTTAGGATGCCTGTGTCAGTGCCCTGAGGGTGCTAACAGGCTGTAATGTTCCTGCTCAGCCTCCCCAGGGCTCCCCTGACTGTGCTCACAGCCCAGGACCCCATTTCAGCCCAGTCTGGGACCATCAGTCCCGGTCTCAAACATGTGCCGTTTCAGTACTGTCTACCATCAAGTATCAGGCTCAGGTTAGTGAGGGCTCAGTCACAATCAAGCTACCATGCATCAGACCTGCTGCAGTAGCTGATCCTACAAGCCCTGTGCATGGCAAAGGCAAAAAACCAACTTCTTTGCCTCTCTTCCCTTGTGGGGTAAAGCAAGTGGCATTGCTGGCATGTCCTGCAGGCTGAGAACTATGCACATGAGCAGTCACCACTGCACAGCCAACATGCACTTACATGTTAAACCACAGGAATGTGATTATGAGGCAGAGCTTTTCATCAACTTATACTACAAAGGCAAAATGCTGCCCCCACTGAAGTCAGTGGCAAAACTCCTGTTCGGCTTTGACACAGCCAACACTTCACTCTTCTGATCACCAGCCTCTGAGTGTGCAAGCCTGGCTGCAGAAGGTGCAGTTCATGACTTGCCTATTCCAGAGGAATGGGGAGCTTTAAGATTTCGGAGGAGTTTGTGGCAGCACAAAAACCACGGAGGCCAGCAGTCAGGTTTTGCATTTTCTGTTGCAGTCACAATAGCTACTTATCTTAGAAAACATTACACAGGTAGTGGCTTTACTGGTGAGCATTTATGGATCTCCCTTTAGTCAAAACATATGAATTATGTTCAAATAGCATGGGAATGGCTTGTCCATAAATTCTAATAATAACAGCTGTGAATAATCCTATCTTGCCAGTTGTACTCTCCCTGCTTTTGTTCCCCAGTAGCTTGCAAAAGCAATCAACATCAAATTTAGGGTGGGATTTAGCATGGGGATTTGGACTTCTTAATGTGAAAGACTGCTTTGAAAAACTCAGTCTTAGCAAACAGCAGCTAATAATAATGATAACAATAATAGAGATAAGCTGTTTCATATCTCCCCACCCAAAATATTTATATAATGAATTGGTTAACTGTATTTTATCTTCTGATGGGTGGGTTGCTAGCCTCTACATTGCAGCAGACCCAGGGGAGCTTTCATGCAGCCTGATGCCAAGAATATGTGTTATTTCATATTCTGTTATTTGCTTTGGGTTTAAGGTGGTGAGAGCAAATTCCTCCGCAATCAGCCGTAAGTGGTTTTGCAGTGAACAAGTCTTTCAGTGCTTGAACATCTCTTATTAAAAAAGAGGGGAGGAAAATCCCTTTATCTGCTTTTTGTAATTCAGACATTCACCATACATCTAGACAGAAGCATTTAAAAAACAAAACCAAAAAAACCCAAAAAACCCCACAAACCTAAACGTTGGAGCATAGAAAAATTAATTCCTGTGTCATTTTATCTGCCTAATTGGGCCTAAAAATAGCCTGTGGGAAGGAGGACCAGCAGCCTTGAGTGTCTGAGGCAATTTGTATCAATTATTTCCCAATGTACCAGTCACAAGTGAAAGCCCTTGCCTGAGTGCCTCCATTAGCCAGGTGTCAGAGCTCTCTGTTTTCATTTCAGGCTTTTCTCTGGGAACAGGGTGTGCACACACCAAAAAGCACCGAGGAGGAACTGAGGCCTTGGCTGATCCAGGAAGGTGCCCAGAGCAGCTCTGCAAGCGAGGTTAGTGCCTCCACTACTCTGTCATCACCAGTCCCGGAGAGCAATCACCACCCACCAACAGTTCCTCGAGATAAGACCGAGCCAGCTGGGAGAAGAAAGCCTTTGATATTTCCCTGCCTTGCTGAGTAAGTATGCCATAACAATAATACTTTGAACTTTTACAGCACCTTTTCATACCAGGGTCTGAGTGCTCCACAAACATTCGTTCCCCAAGCCTCATACCACCCATTTGAGGAAACAAATTTTTTTATTGTACTGCTTCTGTAGGCCAGATCTTCCAAAGAGCTCAGCACCCGTTTTGCCTGCACTAGAGAAATTATTTCCTTTGCATAAAACTACTGCAGTGTCTGGGTTGCCACTTCAGATACCGGTGGCCGGTATCAGTAACGTCTACCCAACTGCTGCCCCAAATTGCTTATGTCCTGGACTTATGCAGGTGTGCACACATAGAACACTTGTTTGTCTCCTTGTAATGCACAGGGACCCTCATGAGCTTCCTGATGAGAATTTTTCTGAAAGCACATTTTCATTAAGACCACCTTAGTTTGAGTCAGGCTTTTCTGTTGTCTGTAGATTATTTTTTTTTAGCTAATGTCAAACATTACAAGAAAAGTAGATATATTTGTTTTGTTCACCAGAACTATTTTCTGTCATGCTATTATGTTTGGAAACGGAGCAAGAACGTACTTGTCGCAGTTATACACAGGCATACAGTAGATAAAAAGAGAGATGCTACATCCTAGATAGGCATTATATCTTGCTTTGGTAAAGTGTGCAACAGGATTAAACTTTGATTTTCATCTCCTGTCTACTTTCTCAGTGAGAAAATACAGTCAAAGCCAATTTTGGAGTTGATCTATCTCTATGGAAAGTTGATTTTAAAGTGATGCCAAGCGTCAGCGAAGAATCACAGTTAAGGTTTCCACACATAAGAATAACACTGTCTTGTAAGGAGGGTGAGCTAAGAGTGCACTCTGCAGCCCACAGGACAATATACATGCCTTTTAGTTATTGGTCCTTTCAGGGTGTATACACATTTTCGTTTCTGTAAGGACACCATCTGTATAGCATTCAGTCTTCAGCTCTACCCTCTACCCCGTGTCTGGCCAGAGTATCCAAAGGGTAAGGCCTTTAAGCTTTACCTGGGATACAGCATCTGAGTCCTGCTCCAAAGTAGAACAAGCCACTGATGCCTTCAGCTCTCACTTCTCCTGATGCTACTGAAAATCAATCGATCCCCTTGGCCTGTTTAATTTTTGGGCACTGTAACTATGTTGGTTGCTCCTGGGAAATACAGTTGTTAGCTGTTCCTCTTCCTGAAGTATGCCAGAGTCTTTGGTCATTCAAGTCCCATGAATTCAAAGCATATAATTCGTACGCTTGTTGCAGTGACCCTGATCTCTTAAAATTGAAAAGTAAACTTCAAACATACAGTTGCTTATCCAAGCCAAACTTTTAATCTTTTGAGATTTACCCATCACAAATCATAAGCACAGAGTGAAAAAAAGGGGGAAATGCAGAGTGATAGAGCCAAGCAAAAATCTGTCAAATGTATCATCTCTTCAAGTAGGGCTGGACTAACATGGAAAACAGGAGACAGTCTGATGGTTGGTTGAGCTTCCTTTAACATGTACTCCTGGGAAAAGAGAAAAAGACACCAAAGACTGAATTAGAAAAAAGAGAGAGGCAGAAAGAAGGAAGAGTATTAAAACTGTTTGAACAGTCTTTGAACTGCTGGAAAGATATGCCCTCCAAATCACTTTCTTAATTTTTCCTGTTATTCAACAGCTGCATTTCTCACAGCTCACATCTGAGTGAACCAGCAGAGGTGACTGGACATACAAGAATAACAGTGATGGCAAGGTATGTATGGAAGGTGCTAATCTTTTGTCATGTGTATAGGTTGGTAATAATTTAGAAGATAATCTCCAATTTTGAAAAGACAGTCATTCATTTTAAAACAAAGACCAAACTTACTGTTGCCATGAAGCTCTGACCAGTTTATAGTTTAGCTTTAGTGCTCAAAAAATCCTTGTAATTAAGGTGAAAGCGATTCAACTTGTGTAAATCAGCATAGTCCCAACTTCCTTGAAACTCAGACTGCAACTGAGCATCAAGTACTCCAGAGTACTTCTCTGTCCTCTAACTGAGCTTCTCTGCCACTGCCACCAAATGGTAATTTTCTTCCCTCTAGACAGTCACTGCATCGATAAGGCAACTGAAGGTGAAATGATAGAAATCAATCTGCCTCTCATTAGTGAGATGAATAGAAGTATGCTGGGGAGAGGGATCGATGAAAGGGTGAGAAGATGTGTTAAGAATGGGTTAAAACAGGGATTGAAGGAGGAAGTTAATACTTTTCAGATAGTTCAGAACAAACTTTGGAGTACTTCTGGATAACAGTGTCTCACATGAACAGTGTTATATACATTCTGAGTATACACACTCCTAGATAAAAGGAGTTCAGGGAAAATGTCTCGTGTCAGTCTCTGAAGTGAGGCGGGTGCTTTTATGTTTTCAGAGTTTTCATAGAGTTTTAAAATAAGAACCATACCTTTTTCATATAATAAGCATTGCAGTATACAGATGTACTGAAACTGAGCCACTGAACATGTACATTCTATAGATGTGAGATATGTGTGTGCGTTTACACTTGCCTGCGCTCAGACACGCACAAGCACACACAGATAGCATGTGTGCAATGTATGAGAGAGACTTGTAAATCTTTATTTCCGTTTTTACTTCTAGGTAGCATATTCCTGTATTTGTAACTCAGATTGCTTGCAAGGAGCAAAAAGTGGTTTGTCTATAAGCAGAAACAGAGATGAGGAAACTTTTCACTCTGGACGCAGTGACAAGTATATTATTGAAGTAGTTCTGGAGGAGCTGGAGTGGACACAAGAAATGGTATGGCTGTGCTGCTGGGAAGCCACTTTTCTCAGGCCTTGCATTTTTCACAACACAAATATGGCATTGCTCCTTCCGGGACATGGGCCAGCTCATCTAAATGCGGTGCTCAAGAGATAGAGGAAAGGCAATTTGCCATGACACCTTTTCCATCTTGCTGCTGCAGTTACAGATGGCCAACATTTGTGTCTTAAACATTTATCTTTTGCAAGATACAGACTTTTGTATAAAAAGTATTTCGTGCTGCAAAATATTTCCCTTAAACTTAAATTTTCATCTTGTTTCAATTTTTAGAAAACATTTTGAAATTTCAGATGTTGTTTTTTCTCCTTTTCATCACCTTCCTTCTGTCTCACACTCTGTTTCTGAACACAGTAGATGTTTGCCAAGGCTGGAGGATTCGGGGGGAGGTTCGTTTTCTCTCTTTTCTACTTTGTAATTATTTAAAGCTTTACCTATACTGTTAATGAAGTCCATTCAGAGTCTGACTAGCACAGGTTCTCAGCATCCTACCACACCTTCCCATGAGGTAAGTACAAGGCAATATAAAAGGTTATATTAGAATCATCTTCGTTTCTCCTTTACCTGCACTGTCAGTTTTATAAAGCTTGCAAAATTACAAAATGGATGTAAAAATAGGTAAGCATTTTACAAAATGTGGACATTGGAGTCTTTCTTATGGTCAGTGGCAGATGGAAACTATTATTGGGAGAGAAACAGAAGTGAAAAATTCTACAAATATACTGGGCGAAAGAATGCACTTTGTCCCAATTTGAACTCTGAAATATAAACGACTTCAAAATGAAATGAGTCTTTAGAAGACTCCGCTAATTATCTCTGCGCCTTGTACGTGCAAGTTGAGAGCAGGGTCTTGACAGGCTTTGGCTGAAAAGCAGGGTTTCAAGTTCACAAGAAACCAAGAAACCTTGTCTCTTCATAGTTGGGCTACATCCTGAGTCAGACTGAAATGAGTAGCTTTCAAATTCCTGATGAATTGGTATTTCTGAGAATATTTTCTTATGAATACACCAAAACATGGGGCTTCTAAAATAATGCCTGTTTCCTCAGGGCTCCGGATTCCTAGGCCTGCAAGAGTTATCAAGTAATCAAGATGTTTTGCTACCAAGTGTATTTGAGATGTACCAGTTTATTTTTTGACAGAATTTGTTGCCAGGCTCAGTGGCAGCATACAGAATTCAAGATGAGCTCGTTTAGTACAGTAAATCTGTATTTTACAACTGAACTTCGCTGTCTTAAAAAAATTGAGTGGCTGGACTTTGCTCCTGTCTGTTTAGAATAGCCAAGATATTTGTTTAAAGATTATATTAGAAATTTTGACTGATGTCAAGGCTCATGCCGAAGCCTGCATGTGTCTCATGCTTTTGCTTTTTGCATGTGGGTTCGCTGTTTTATAGTGACACAAACTAGTTCTGGTCCTGCAGAGGTACTGTGCGAAAAGGGATAGATTCTGCATGTCCTTCCAAAAGGTTTGTAATGCTAAGGGAAAGCCTCGTTAAAAAGAAAGAGCATGCATCTGATGACAAGTATTTGTTCCCATCGGGTAATGTGTGGAGAAGTGTATCAGCCACACAAGTTAAGATCAGGCTTTTGTGTGGGTCTTACTATGACACTCACGGACGAAGCTCCTTGGGAGAAGTTCTAGAAAGCTGCTCTTGCATTTCTTAGCATTGAGTGATGGTTATACTATGCGTACGAGGTGGCTAATGACTGCTTTTGCCAGATTTTTATAATTTGTGTCTCTTACGAGCAACTGATTTTTTGGCCATCCGTGTGAAGATAGGCAAGGCTGCCAGTGGTCTGACTCTTCGCGCTGTTACATGCAGCAACCCGAAAGCACCCTGGCTTTGTGTGCGGTTGGGTTGCGAGCATGGGGTGGTCACCCCGCCGAGAACGGCGGCAGCGGCCTCGCCGCAGGGCAGCGCGGGAGGAAACGCAGAACAATTGGCAGGGAAATCCAACCCAAAATAACAAGCTGGCCTCCACGAAAGAAAGGTCACTGCTTGAAAGCCACTATTTGAGAGCGGGGGGGTGGTGAAAAAAGAGTGAGTGAGGGAGACTCAATGCCTCTGCGGTTCCAAAGAATTCCTTTTTGTAAGCAAAACAATGCAGGAGAACAATGCAAATACTTGCAGTGCTTTCGAGGCAGTAGATTAATTTTTTTTCTTATAGAAAGTAAATTGGAACTGCTTCCATAAACAATAGGCACTGGCTACAGAAGAAAGTGTGAGCTTTTGCAGAGGTTTAAAAATAACCAAAAGTAAGGAGCGTATTGGCAAAGCATTCTGTTTTCTCAGAATAGTAGGGAAAATGCGATGCAGCCTCAACATTTCAGGAAGAGAAAGGCTAAGAAAGCAGATTGGGAGACATAATGTGGTAAACTTCAAATCTGCCAGATTTTGTTTTAGAAGCCAGTGTTTGATGATAGGTTACCTCATGATGGGAAGAATAAAATGGATTGCAGACTTTACCAGCTCTTTCCCCAAACATTTAAAATCTTTCAAAATACTGTTCTCCCGTAGACCAGTTTATTCCAATAAATTATACTGCCATGTACTATGTCCCAGTTCAGTTTGGTGCTTAAAGCTGCCCGTAACTGAATATTCATGAATTCCAGGCAAAAAAAAAAATCATGGTTTGCTGTGCTCATGCAGCACCTGGCACAGGGTGCAAGAGCACAGCACAAATAAAAAACCACCCAAACCCCCAATGCATTAACCTCAGTGGCTTTAAGTTTCTAAAGGCATGTACTTTGCTTTATCTAGCACTGAAAAAAAAGTTATGTTGGTGGTGTTACCTGATTCCTGACCTCTCTAATTACACTAGTACTAGCATTACGGCAGCTGCAGTTCTGCTGCAGAGGGCTCTTGTACTACTAAAGCTTATTTGATTTTTCTGAATGAAAATAAGCTGCCCAGTATGCCCCAATATGTAGCAGTAAAACACTGGCTGCAGTAAAGAGGATTTGGTGCTTGAAAGCAGCAACTTTTTATTTTAGTGTAGGTGAGTCTCCAGTGAAGCAAGAGTCACATAAATGCCAATATTGCAGCCAAAAGGCCTTTATCAGATAGGTGTTGAGGAAAAAAGACACTGATATTTTTGTGCTGGCTATCTGTGTTGATGAATGCAAGTTTAACTACTCTGTATAGCTTTCATTGGGACTAAGTGGCTGTATGCTTCTTTATTTCCTTCTCCCATTAGAAATATAACATTTTGGAGAAACAGTTGAGGTTTATAGGTATTTCAATATTAGTGTCCACCTTTCCTGTCCCTTGTGGTTGCGCATCAGTCTGTACATTTTAGTTTTCCTTTGACTTTTGCAATTGAAATTCTCTGAAGCTCAGAATGACTTAAAATGGCTTTTGGGATATATGTCTTGCCTTGTAAAGTTTCCTGGCAAATTGCTAGTCTGCACCAGCGAAAGCTTGCAGCAACTGGCCATCTGAACCTAACCATCAAGCTTTAAGCAGAGCAGGGATGACTGTAATTCGCTTTCTTTATGATAAACCTGGGGGAACTAGGTAACTGAAGGGATTGAGAGCCTCTTCCCTCTGAGTGGACATTACACTGCAGAACCGACTTGAATCCTGGCCCTGACTGGTCTCCTGGGCACAGCAGCCCTTAAATTCAGGATCAGACCTTTTGGTCTCCTGAATTCAGCCCTCAGGACAGGGGGTCCCCCAGAGTCCCTCCCTCAGGTCCTCAGGATGAATACATCTGCAGCTTTCCTCCTTGGGAAACGGGCAGAGAAGCTGGACTGTATATAGCTGTTAGCAGAAAATTTGGGTAGAACTGCTCTGTTGAAATTTGGGATTCAAGCCCAGGCTTCAGTGGCAATGCTAACACAGTCCAAATGTCTCACTCAAATCTCTTCCAGGCTGGTACGGCATTGAAGACTGCCTGTGCTGATGGGTGGAAGTGCACAAGCCTGTTGACCAGGGCAGTGGTATCAACCTGGGACCAGATGAACATCACCTCACAGCGTGGATGGAGACTGAGCCAACATGGAAATGGTCCTCTCTAGCTTATCAGTCAGGTAAACTGTCCAGAGGCTAATGAGTGTGTGCTTCGCATAATCAGAAGGCCTTCAAACCTTCAGGGCTAATGATCTTGCACCTTCAGAGCTACAATATCACTCAATTTTATTTCTCAGGCATATAATTGTCTCTCAAACAGACAGTATACCTCTTGGAGGTTTCTGGCTGCCATGCCATGTGCATTAGAAAACCCAGCAGGTAATCCAGTCACTGCAAAGAGGGCTGCAAGTAGGTAGCCATCAGTAAAACATGAGAGTTTCAGTAGTTCATGAAGCCTGAGGAATAGGAAGGAGTCCCTGAGCTAAGCAAGAGCAAGCAGGTAGATGGGGGCCTGGCTGTTGTGATTTAAGGTAGCTTTGGTGATTAACTGTAAAAGTAGGATAAAGATCACTGTACAGGAGACAAATAACTCATTAGGTAAGACATGACCCAGGGCACCGTGCCAAGCTATCACTGACAGTTTGGCAAGTATTCAGTGGTTTGTATGTCATGATGGAAACTTTTGAAAAATAAGATTTCCTCTTCAGTACACATGAGTGACACCTGGCAGTTTGCACACTGCCATCGTGTTAACCAGTGCTCCTTTCTTTCCCTCCCTACTTCAGTAGGCACACCACTGGAGCAGTAGTAGGGAGGAGCTGATTTGTCCCAGAGGATTGTGGCAGGCAGCACAGCTTGTGTAGATATCTCAGCAAGTGGTCTGCAAGCTCCAACAGGACCCAAGGTCTGTGTGCACCAGGACTGCCGGACAGGGCCTCTCAAAACTGAGAGTAACGATTGAGACTTCAGGGACCCATCAGTGTCAGCTTTGAGAACAGACATTTCTTCTGTCTACACTTCCAACACTCAATCAGTCTAATTACTACTGGTTCTTTGCCCATCATGTTATGAAATGCTTCAGAGGGTAAAGAAAAAAAGATCAAACTGTGGTCTAAACCTCAGGAGGAAGGAGGCATCTGTCAGGACAAGCTCTTACCAGAAATGGTATAAAGAATCCTTGTTTACTAAATCTTTCAAGTCTGTAGCTAGTTCAAAGACACCTCGCAGTCTTCCTCATTAGAAGAGCAAAAGAACAACTGAAAAGCCCTCAGCCTAACTAATTAAAAGCAGTAGCTATGTGTACTGTGGTGTGGCAGGCATTCGTATGTTGGATTTTTTCTTTTGTATCTACCAATGGTAGAGGAAAGTTCTTTCCAAGGTGATAATTCTGCCCCTGTATTGAAATGTGAGCAAAGGAAGCTTTCTCCGTTGGATTTGGATTTATTCCCATCATTTGTAAACAGTGTTAACATAAAGATAACAACACATGCAGCAAGTGTGTGTCATGAATTACCATGAGTGATAAAAGATCTTAAGGCAGTTAGAAGGTAGTTTGCTCTTCAACATACTGTTTTTTCTTGAAAATGTATTCCTGAAGTGTGTGAGAGCAGAGAGTTAAAATAGCATTGCAGTCCCCTGCACAGAAAACAGAAGTGAAACCCAGTTGAATTGTGGCATTCCCCTGCAACACAACTGAGAGCATCAGTCAAGTGAAGAGGACAGAGCATTGCAGCAGCTCTTCCATTTAGCAAACATGGTAATAATGACATCCAGCTTTTTCCTGACAACGGAGATCGGTTTGGGGAAAATAACCTGCAGGGGCTTGAAATTTCTTACAGCCAGGTCTCCTCCTCAGCCATAGCTGATGTGACATCTGCCCCGGGATCGCAATCGTTCCTTGATTCAGTGAAAACTAAACTGTGTACAGCCGCACTGCAAAATCGCTAGCTTAGACCCCACTGAAGCATGGCTTTGGCTCTCAGGCATTTCTCCTCTGCCCATGTCTTATATAATTTCTGCAGGGGATTCATTATGAATTAATTCTCTCCACTTTTTTATTTCTGAGGAGTATCAGTTGATATTCACAGCTGTTCACAGTCTTTCCAGTGCTCCCCAAGCTTCGTATTACACCTGAGCTGTCATTTTCACTGCCTGAATCTGGCCTGTACTTCAACTTAAGGGAAAAGCTACACATTGCTTGAGTTTTAGAGAAAAAGACTGGAGCCTTCAGCTGTTAATTTATCTTGTGTTATATGTCTTCAAGGTTCATTCATATTATACTTTGTGAATGACAAAACAACATTGCTATTTATTAAAAACAATAGTGCGCTCATGATTTTGATGGAAAAACAATGGCGCAGGGGTGATGATTACTAAATATAACTCCCACGTCTTCCCCAGGGCCTGGGCAGAGCTAGGTGGAGCTTGGCAGTGGAGTCTCCCTGATCGTTCCATGGATATCGGTGTCTTCAGCACCTGGGGTCCATAGCACAGCTCTTTCCTCCAGAGGCCAAGAGCTGAGTCTACAGTTTCAAGCAGGGTAATCACCTTTTTGAGGCAATAACGAGCGCTTCCTAAAAGCAGCTGTTTAAGATGGCTCAGAAGCACTGACAAAAATGTGGTTAAAAGTTTGGTCCATGATCCCGGCTTCTGCACGGGACAGGGAAGAGACACCTTTTGATAAAACACCAGTCGGACACTTTGTATTTTTTATGATTCACGTTTGTCTGTGTTCCCATCCTAACTGCCCCTTGCACTATTATTTTACAAAAAGATATATAGGAGAAAAATTATGCTTATTCAAGGAGAGCCATATTTTTGCGCTGTTCAAAACGCAGAGGGTATGTTTTAAGGGCTGTAAACACAATGAGGTCAGAAACCAAGAGCTCCAGAATTTGTACTGCATTTATCTGCACCTCTGACTTCTGTGCTTCATATGAACTGTGCCCTGGGGTACTGAGCGGGCATGTTACAGGGAGTGGAAAAAGCAGATCTGAGGAAAGTGCGTTGGGTACAACACAGCACAGAGAGCTTTTCTGAAGCCTGCAGACGCTGGCCTTGTGCTACAAACTGGTCTGCTGTTGCCATCTGCTGGGAAAATCCTCATGTAGTCAGATAGGGTGAGGAGAAGCGTATTTATTCTTATTACAGAAATACTTGTCTTGTGCTTTTTAAGACAGGCTTGTTCCTTGTAGGTCTTGTATGACCTGCTAAAGAACCACATGTGCACCAGACATATGTACAGATGCACGTTGAACACAAGGTGTCTGGGCAGAAACTGCGCAGCTCTGCGGTCAGTTTGATTCCTTACATACTCTTACTGCGCTCTGCACAGTAAGATGCTTTCAACAAAGACCAGAGTAAGAGCAAAACCGTTCCTCCCTGAAATGCCTACTACTGGAGAAACAAAAAGATTATCCTTCCAAGGGAAATTACTCTTCTCTCTTGCAACTCTTCCATTCCCCTCATTGCTGTACTATGCCTGCAGGCCTGTTACCCGAGCTGTGCAATGTCCATTCTGCACATGTTCACACAGGGACTATGCAAACTTCTACACAACGAGGAGGCCTAAGGATCCTGTCCATCTCAGCACATTAAATTTAGATTTTATTTCTACTTCTACACTATTTTTTCATTTATTTCTTTGTTAAACTATAATGTCTGGAGAAATATTTCTGCAGTGTACTCCTATGGGATTTTCAGAGGCATTGGTTACAGTCTTATTCTCCCTTGGATAGCTTTTACTCACCATAGGAGTCTTCAAAAATCCTTTCCTTTTCTTAAAGATTCCCTGGCTAATCATTCTGTCAAATGTAAGAGCACATAATATCGCAGGACAGGCAAAATCTCTTCTTTCTTGCAAGCAGCCTTAAGACAGACAGGTTGCTGGTTGCCACAGGCGTTCTTAACACCATGTCAGCAGGCCCCAATCTAATCTATGAAGTGTAATTGCCATGGTGTTAAATCCGTTGCTGGTGGCTGAACATCTCTGGCTTGCAGGATTGCATGAATCCAAGCTGATGCTAATAAAGGCAGGAAGGTTTTAGAAAATGTCTGTTGACAGGGTTTTAAAGTCTTGTACTCAAAGTAGAAGTCAATGGGGTGTGAATCCACCCATACCCAAGCTGAGAATAACAGGACCCATGACTGCTCTGTCTCTAAGCTCCGCTTACACTACATCCAAACTGTCCTGTAATGTGCCTTTGAATTCCAGAACAAGGGATGTTTAAGGCTGAGATCCTGGCTGGAGGGGCTATGGACTTTTTCAGGTAGCACAGGGAATTGTCACTGCCACTTTACCAGGTGGAGAAGGTTTAAAGGCAAGTTAGCCCAGACCCAAGACAGTGTTGACTATATTTATTCATTGGCTCAGCGTGGGGACAGAGACAACTTGTACCTTTACAAGCTTATTATTTAAAGAATGTCTATCAACCTTCACTGGAAGAACTAAGCATCTTCAATTGATCTTCTGTTTCAATTTAATATACACAGACCCCAAGCACTTACTGTGGCTTGTAGGACTTCTTGTATGAAATAGCAAAGACTCTTCAAGCCCTCTGTCATGCCCTTCTTTTGATCCCTATTCCTTTTTTCTCTTTTACTGGTGTTTTTCCTGTAGATATCAAACACTGCATCAACCCTTCTGTTGTTTGATCCTGCCAAGAAAGCTAATTAATGGGTATTTGCTGCTCGGTTTGGAAGAGCCTGTGCCCTGCTTTCACCCTCCATGCGAGGACTATTTTAATCAATTATCATCTCAAGAGCTCTTGAACTACATCTTCAGGGCATACGTATTTCTCCTCAGCTGCCTCTCTTGACATAGCTGAGATGCATAGGGAAGGCTTGGAAGTGTCAGCCCCTCTCCTGTTTCCAAGCTCCTACTTTGTGCTGGGATAACAATGTGTTCAAATGGATTCTGACAGGCTTTGAAACATTGTCTCTCCAAGTGGGTCTGTTTCTTCTGGCTAAAGGAGGTTTTCAAAAGTACTCTTAGTATGGAGTTACTTGGCTGTTTAAGTGGAAAGTGGCCTGCCACCTTCTATGAGCAGAAAGTCCCTCAGGTGTTCATTGTACCGCTGTTGAGAACGGACAGTTTAAACCTTGGTGCTGCCATGTTTGCTGAATATGAATGGACAGGCTCAAAATGTCCTTAGAGCTAATTGCGTGCCTGCTTTGATATATCAGACCGTTACTGCAAAGATGTCGGATGGTACAAATCTACAAAAGCAAATTAACACTGGATAGACTTTAGAAGGAATGGTTCTTTCCCCAGCACTGTTGTCTGCATTGGTTTATCCAACTACATATACTATATAGGACAAAGTATGTATTAAGAATATATATGAAAAACCTGTGCCTGGCATCTTGATCCCATTACAGCAAATCTAACTGCTCTTGTGCTTAAGCAATAAATCCATAAGTGAGGGTCTATGTGTGCAATCGAATATCACTTCCACTTACAAAGTTTTAGCTGTTTCAGCAAGCCAGCTGCTCAGAGAGAGACCACATAGCTAAATAAAATATTTCCTTAGGTATATTCATTAGGTCTGCACTTTAAGCATGCTATTTTCATTCCCTAATATCCTTTAATTCCTGTTATGATGGACAAGAGCTTCTGCGTGCACTGTTTCCAGTGAAGCTGCTTGTCTCTAGCTTCTACCACTGACTAATTGTTTAAGCTATCTCAAGATGACTTCTGAAAAGACACAATCTTTTTATGCAGATGTACGAACTTCTTTCTCTACAAAAGACATCTATCATCTAAAAGATGAGGCTGGAAAAGGATAAATAATCATGGTTTTGTTCCTCAAAAAATGCAATGCTCCCACCCCAGCAAAATCCTACTTTCTAGCCTGGCAGTGCTGCCCCAGCTAGATGAAAGAGCTGGAGACATGTTTGATAGAACAGAATCATAGAATAGTGTGGGTTGGGAGGGACCTTTAGAGGTCGTCTAGTCCAACCCCCCTGCAGTGAGCAGGGACATCTTCACCTAGATCAGGTTGCTCAGAGCCCCGTCCAACCTGACCTGGAATGTTTCCAGGGATGGGATGTCTACTGCCTCTCTGGGCAACCTGTGCCAGCGTTTCACCATCCTCATGGTGAAAAATGTCTTCCTTACATCTAGTCTAGATTTATCCTTTTTCAGTTTAAAACTGTTACCCCTTGTCCTATTGCAACAGGTTTAAAAGTCTGTCCCCTTTAATTAGTATAAGCCCCCTTTAAGTACTGAAAGGCTGCAATAAGGTCTCCCCAGAGCCTTCTCTTCTCCTGTCCTCACAGGAGAGGTGTTCCATCCCTCTGATTATGTCCTCAATGTGTCTCTTATTATCTTGCCATTTTTGATGCTCGAGGTTGGCTTGTCCTAGTTGAATTTCTGATGAGGAAGAGCTGAATTGCCAACTCATATGGAGGTTTGCACTCACCGTGGAGTGACTTATCCTGTCATATTTCTGTTACAGGTTTCTGTGGCTCTGCTCCATAAAGACTGACATGGCCCCATTGTTGGCAATTCTTATTTCTGCAATAGTGTAAAAATATTACTTTTAATACTATTAAATGTTATTTAAAAGACTATTTTTAAAACTTTAAAAGATATCTAAAAATCATGCCTAAAAGACAGAAAGAAAAGGGCAAGCATATATGATACTAGTCCCTCTTTGTATAATTATTTTTCATTCAAAAATTTCCTGATGGAGATGTGGTTTCATGCCTTTAGTGACCCTTAGAGGATTTCTTCTCCACATGCTTTTGAGCCTCCCCTTGAGCCTACATAAGCTGTTTGTGTCCACACCATCCTCCAGCAATGACTTCTCTGGGCTTCCAGTTATTATTTCATGAATAACTGTCTCCTTTTGTTGTTTTGAACTCTGATACGCTGACTTGCTAGCCCTTGTTCTTACATTAGCAATGATGATGGCGAAGTTCTTTGCTTTCCTCTTCCTTCCTTTACTCAGCTGGTTACTTTCAGGACTACATAACCACATGTTTTGTCTTCTCATTGATGGTGAAACCAGCCTGTTACAATATCTGTGGAAAGCTGAGCATCATGGTGTTGAGCAGACTAAATTCTTTCAATGGTATTTTATAATTTTTTGCTGAAATTTGCCAGTCCCCTTCTTTGGCTATATTCCCGGTGGCCTTGTCAATGCCCTGTGGAGCCACCAATGACCTTGCCAAGGTAGTGGGCACCCACTTTACCTAAACTGTGACAACGGACAGTTTGCTATGATTGTCATAATTTATGTCTGCACACTTAGCCTTAGCCAGCATGCCTTTGATGACTCTCTTGCCCTGCACTGAAACTTTGTAGCATGCAATTACTCTTGGAAACTCTCGGAATGAAAAATTCTTCCTTCAGGTGTTTGCATCTCTGCAAAGCAAACATTAAAGAAGATAATGCACCTCTTTCCAAGAGGCAACTTCTCATCCTTTACAGCGTCAGAGGCAAAAATCTGTGTGCCCAGCTCTATCAGGTTCAGCGTGAGGTGAGCTGGGTTTCTTCTGGGGCAGCCGAGCACAAGTGGAAGAAGAAGAAGTCGTGCCCCAGCTGGAGCGAAGGCTGCTGCAGCGTGTGTCACCTGTCACATAGCATGTGAGGCAGGAAGGCCCTTTTCATCGAGGGCTAATGACAGTAAACGATCTTTTTCAGGAAAACCAGAACTATGGAAAAGCAAAGTAACCTTCAGTTGTCCCGACAGATTTGGGAATGAAATGGAGGAGAAGCAGCACTGGCTCGGCGCCACAGCTCTGCATGCAGTGGGGATGGTGAAGCTGCGATAACGTGTCTCCTTGGCTGAGGCTTTAAAAATAAGACACTCTTTTTTTTGTTGTTGTTTTTTCAAGCATTACATAAAAGTTCCCCTTAGAAGGCCAAAAGCAGCTGTTTTCTTAGGACAAGGAAGTCAGGAAGAGGCAAAGCAGGCAAAAACATCAGATAAGTCTGGATAAAGAACTTGGCTAACCTATTTTTCCCCTCACTTAAACAGCCAAGTTTGAAGCACTCTGCAGAGCTCTGTCTGGGAGAAAAAGCAGAGCAAACCACTAAAAAATGGTAACCGCACTCTCCGGTAAGAACCACTGCTCTCGCTGCCTCGGTGTGGGAGCTCCTGAGGTCCCATTCCCTGTGGTGAGAATATTTATCCTCTCGTCCGGGCAGCCCAGAGATCTTCTAAAAAGCTTCAACCCCTGCGAGCTCCTAACACAGCACCTGGATGCTGACAAAACAGGGCTTGCAGTAGATGTTGGGTGCAGGGAGAGGGCAAGCCACCATCACCCACAGAGAGGATGCAGTTTCCAGGTATCATGCTGGTGACTTCATCCTTGCATTGGGCTCTGCGTGAACCTTTGGCGGTGGACACCTGCCCTTGTGTTTCCCACCGGGAACCCTGGAGGAGAGCCAGGTCCATCCAAAACCTCCAGGGCTTGCAGGCTTTGGGGTTTTGCAGTTGTAGCACCTTGTCACAAGGTGGCAGGGACGTGACACTTTCTGGCAGGCTCCTGCTCAGTCTGCCACAGGCACCCTCTTCAAAGCCTCGCTGCTTTCTTCCTTGTTATCTAAAAATACATGGAGTTATCAGCAGTCCCCTCTCATTTTCTTTGAAACTATCCTTGGGATAGCTCAAAGGGAGGGTAATTAGTTATTTCAAAGCTTAGATATTTTACCTATTCGCACTAAAAAAAGAAAAGAAACTGCTGTGCGTTCTTCTGCCTGAAAGCCAGGGGTGATGTGGGGAAGTGAGGAAGGGGCTGGCCTGGGTCAGCCTGTGCTGAGGCTCAGCTCTGCTTTTGTGGGAAACCCAAAAGCTGTGATGATTAAAAAGCAGGCAGCCCTTCTGTCCTGAGTCACAGGGATGATTTCTCCCTAAATGACTGAAGATGGGAAATCATTCTTGTACCTTAAAAAGAAAAGAAATATATATACTCATGTGTATGTTTGTATATGTATATTTAATGCAAAAGAATGTCTCAGGAATGTTGTGTTAGCTCTGGCTTCCTAGAGTGGATCATGAGCTTTGGGCTTCTGAAAGCAAATGTCTGTGCATGCATAGGACCAATTCCCTTCTTATTACATCCTTCCCACAGTTATCTTTTAGCCTTTCACATGCCAGGAGTTTTTGTGATTTTACTGCTATGCTCTCTCAAGGGTGTTGCAGGGTGCCATGGCAGGGAGTGAAACCTTTGCCACTGCTTATCAAACATTTTCATACAAAGTTCTACCTGCAATTATAAAATTAGATTTGTGTTAATGAGCTACTAACAACCATCAGGAAATTATTTAGTTTATCCCTAGAGTCCAAGCTGATCATTATCTCCTTATGCTTTCTTGCCTGGCAGTCTTTAGAGACAGGAGATTTTCAGGTTTTTCTAATCTGAGGTACATGCAGTGAGAGATTACTCGGCTGTCACTCTGGAGAAAACATCCCAATCATGCAGCGGGAGGTAACAATAACAAATTGCTGACATCCAAATTCGGCTTTGCACAAATAGCTGTGCAAGATGCCTGCTGCTCCCTAAGTAGCAACCAGACCACGGCAAATCAGAGGCATTGACAAAATGGAAAGAAATGAGCAGAAAATGCGCCCAAGTAGAACAGGTAGCATTATAAAATAATTATCTCGGAGCTGCTGTTCACTGGAAAATATTTTACTTTTTGAGCACAATGCAGTGTCCCAAGAGGGGTTTTTGTGGGTCAGATGAACGTGGTCCCTGCTTCATACCGAGGCTCTGAGATTTGTTTTCTCTTTGAGCTGAGGTTTAAATTTCAATTTATGCAAACAAAGAGTAATCGGAAGTTTTGCCAGCTCTCTGAGGCACAGACCCACAGAACTAAGTAAGTTTGAGCTGCTACATCCTCATTATGCACCTTGAGTTTAAACGATGAGTGCACGCTTGCAGTTTATTTACACTGAGGAAACCAGCTTTGAAGTTCAAGGCAGATTCTTAGTTGGGAGGGAGAAGAATCCTTTCCTAACATGTGCAGTTCAGCTGTGGAACTCATCACCGCAGGACAGCATTAAGACTGAAAATGTAGCAAGACACAGAGAAATGGAGAAGCTTACAGATGAGTAGCGCATCCAGTGCAACAGTGCACAAGTGGTTGCTTTTAGTTTGCTGGCTTTGGTTTAAACTCAAAGCTTATGGAATTTGGGAAGGAGATGGTGAAGGTCTCTTTATCTTTTAAAATGAAATCTAGGTGAACTTCAAGGTGAAATGGTTTCAGAACAGCAAGTCAGAGTGTTTCATTTCAAGAATGTAGGGTCTCTCCCATTTGATTGTTGTGTGCTTTTTTCCTAACCGAGGAACTTGATGCGAGCTTGTGCATTGGTTCAGCTGAAGTAAATCAACATTTTACAGTGAATGCAATATTGGGTTGAAATGTTACATTTGTCTTCAGTACAGCTTTATCATCTTTAAAGGAAAAATACAAAATAGCAAGGGCTGTTGGATTGGCCCAAGCTTTTACAGTTGGTATTTAAGTTAAACTGTTACAAGGATGTGTCTGCTCTGCCTTAGGAAAATGTCTTTCATCATCCTCTGAGGTTGGCTACCTTCAGAAACAAGGAATTGGATGTAAAATATCCTTGTGTCCATTCTCGATCACCAATTCCCATGTCCCCCAGGGCTGTGCTGTAACACTCCTTGAGGCTAAGGAGGCACCTCCTGAGTCGCTCGATGTTGTCTTTTCTTTTGGCAGCTTTTGGTCACAGCTCTCAAGAGGCTCCCCAGGTTCCTTTCAGGTGTTTAACACCGAAATGAACTGCCCTGAGAAAATCCACCCCAGCCCTGAATCTGCTGCCAGGGAACAGCCTCCAGATCTCAGACAGGGCTCGTGGAGGTGATTTAAGTTTTTGGCAAATGTACGTTTGGGCAGAATGGTCCACCACACCTCCTGGAAGAACATCAAAGAAATTGTCAGGAAAAAGCAAAGATCTGCTAAAATCTCTATCTTCTGTGATGTTTTGGTTTTTAGTTTTGAGCATGACGAACTTTTTAAATTGACTGCAGATTTCTCACCAGCGTGGACTGACTGAGGTAATTCTGAAGAAAAGACTGTCCTTTTACCAAATTCCAACTATTTTGCAGCCAGGCTTGAAGTCCAAGATCTGAACTTTGTCAGAGCCTGTGTCATCTATTAGAACAATTGATTTATTCCTTTGAAACACGGTGCTAAGCTTTCACCGACCGCATTTTTCTCCAGTTCCTGGGAACCCTGCTTCTCTTGCTGTTCATGGCCATAGGAACTGGAAAACAGACTCCATAGGACAAAAAGTATCAAAGAGTCCCCTCTGCCACTAAATGGGGGGCGGGGGGAAATATATGATATAGAAAAGTGAGGAGCTATTCATGGTCAGGTTGAAATCCAGTTTTGGGGGAGAGGTTTTCCACTAGAGGACAGAGATTGTTGTTACTCTTACCCTAGACTAAGTCAGTAACTTGATTTGCCTTAGTGCATTCTGCCATAAACCTTTTTTTTCACACTTATCTCCCACCCACAATTTCGTGTGTCAGATTTTTGTAGGTACCAGCGCAGCTGAGAATCCCGCTGGGAAGTTCAGTGCCCTGGGCAGACAGACGGCTGCGCTGGGTGTGTTTATTTCCACATAACAGCTTGTCTATTTAACAAAGACAGCACTGTAAAATCGGAGAGAAAAATATGTCATATCTAGCCACCGCATGTATATATCACATTGAGGAGGAATTAATTGCTCTTTTCCTTTGACGGTACAGGTTTAGCCCTATTTTCACACTCCTAAAGCTATGTTAAAATCATCAAGGGGTCAGCCACCAGCCTGCACTACTAAGACCATTCACTTTTAAATACAGGCTGTCGGCTCTTCTCCATTACATAAGGATGGAAAAAGCATCTCTAACAGCAGAATGCTGTTTCTTTATGTATGCATAAGACCAAAATGGGCACCAAAAAAAAGGTTCAGAAAATAAAAATGTACTTCTTGTTGCCAAGTTCCAACCTACAGCTATTTGCAGCTGAGAAATAGAGCTCTAACTATATAGTCTGTAATGAAAAAAACTGACAGACCTTCAATTTTAGCCACTTTTGTTCACCATATACTGAACGCGTTAATATGGCTAGTTCATTTAGCAAAAGCATTGCCTAAGCCATTTTCTTTCACATAGTAAAAGAGAAAAATGTGAGTTTGCAGGGCCTGGCTCAGCAGACCCCAGGCTTTATGCAGCCGTAATTCAGCATTTCAGCAGAGCGCAGCAGCCGGATGGGGCTGGAGTTTGGGCGTCAGAGGTTGGGGGCAGGCACGGACGGAGGGAGGGAGGGACGGATGATGGGCAGCCTGATCAGGGCAGGTTTGCTGCCATCACAGAGGTGTCAGCGCGCGCCTGGTTTAGAGTCATGGCTGACGTACGATTGGTGATGCTTTCTCTGGCCCTTGAAGGGTGCGTATATTAAGGGTAAGCTGAATTGCTCTCTGTTGAAATCCCCACATGACTTACGATCCCTCTGTGCTGGCAGTTTGCTTTTCTTGCACCAGGACCCCTCAGTGTTCTCATATTTGCCCCGAGAGCCCTTCAGAAGAGATGCACGCTCTATACAGCTGAACAAGCTTCTGAAAGGGAATTTTATAAATATGGGGAGAGCCACATGCAGCCCAGTGCAGGAGGTGGCACAGCTATAGCAGACCAATCAGTCAGCGTTTTACAGCAAACCCTTGGCCTTTAAAGGGCTGCCGTGCCCAGTAGGGTGGCTCAGCGGCCGATTCCCGAGCAGCTCAGGACTCCGTGCAAGGAGTGTGGTGGGAACGGGGCCACTAATCTGAGTGACGCTCGGCTGTCCCTGCTAGTCAGGCAGGACCTCAGGCTTTTCAGAGAGGCTTACAGGAGCAGCAGCTGCCTGGCTTCATTAGGCTCCCATTGTCTGTAGCGGGGAATGAGCCCAGCCAGGTCCAGGTTGCAGGACAGGCACAGCAGGGACTTCGCCTGAGCATTTCTGGGTTGATTCTGTTATTGCAGCTGAGCACCTTTTCTCCATTCCATAGACCTTACAGGAGAAATGTTACCTTTTTTTCACAGGTGGGCAAACTGAGGCACAGAGATTAACCTAATAGCCAAATCACCTGAGGAGCTTATATCACAACATCAGCCCCACAAGCTGAAATAGGCCTCCAGCAGCACGGCAAGCTCAGAGGTGTGTGGAGCCAGCGGCACAAGCACGTGCTCAGCAGCTCTTGTACGTGATAAGCATTTAATCTGTGATGTTCTGCTTTTGCTGAATTAGTCTTCTTTTTCTTTTAATTTTAATTAGAAAGCCTGGTGGGAAAGGCTCTGCAGCAGCTCCAGTCACAGCTGGCCAGGCACCTGGCTTGGTGGGCTTGTAGCTGGCTGAGGTCAGTGCCCCCAGTGCAGAGCTGCAATGTACCTGCAAGCAGCAGCTGCCGAGATTTTGCTGAGTGGTCTTTTTCTGGGGCTCTGCTCTCTTCCAGACTGTACTTCAGCCAGTAAATGAAAGGTAAAATTTGTTATTTTGCTGCTTTGGGTGTTCTGTGTAATCCCTAGCCTTTAGATGAGAAAATCTGATTTTACATGTTTATTTAAAAAAATAAGAAAACAAAACTAAGGTAGTACTACCACCCCCTTAATGCATGTGGGCCGGTTAGCAAAGGCTGCTCCTCTGCTTTTATCGGTGGATTTGCTGGTGAGTTGGGTAGTGCTGCGAGTTGGGTGCTGGCTGTGCTCAGCACCGCGGGATAGCATAGCTCGTGTTGTTTAATAGCCGAAGCGTGCAGAATTTGCGTTGACGGATGCCTGCACAGCTTCATCGTTGTTTCTGGCTGCACAGTTTGTCGTGTGTCTTCTCCCAAACACCTCACTGTTGTCATAGCTCAGTGTTTGCCATATGTCACAGTCTGGTGCCTGAAGGTATGTGTTCCTTAGGCTGTGTTGGAACAGGACTGGGCTTGACTCTGGGCCGGGTGCTGTGTTCAGAGGCTTGCATGTCTTTCCTGATGAGGAGTTTGGGTCGCTCTCTCCAAGTCACCCAGATGAATTTAGGGTGCTTTTATTCTGAGGAACATTCTGACACCCCCCATTTAGTGATGTGACAACTATAACGAAAATATTTATATATTTATTGGCTATCCTTACACAGTAAACAAATATTCACCCTAAATTACACGGAATCTGTTGCATCATTTCGTCTCTGAGCAGTATTCCTTTTGCTAACGGGAGACTGGACCAAACCCAGTAGAAGAGTGCTTGTCCCACCAAAGGCTGCCAAGCGGTACGAGGGCAGGAGTAAAGCAGCTTGTGGACCTGCATATCTTTCTCCTCCCCTGCAGCCAGAATGTTTTACAAACTACTTCCCTCAAAAGAAATATGTATTTGATGTGAGGAAAATTACTTCAGCCTCAGGTTAGCAAAAGGTTTATTTCATAAGTTGAAGTAGACACAAAGTCCAGTGAAGTTACTGTCTTTTGTCCTTAATTTTGAAGTTACAGATTCAACGTGGTGCATCACAGAAGGACCTCAGGCTTGCCTACCTTGTTTTAGCACCAGGAAAAGCAGAGGGGTCAAGCAACTTGCCCCAAAACCCTCTCAATGGCCACAAAGGTTATCCCCATCCTTGTGGGTTCAGCGGGGTCTGAGACTGCTTCCCCTCTGTTCAGGTGCCTGTTGTAGGAGGGAAGACTATCTTGTAGTTAAAGGACACAAGTCTGTACCGTGTCTTTCAACACAGGATTTGTGTTCACCATCAGGCTGCAAGAGGTGTTTGCAACAGCATTTGAGACAATAGTTTGGACGCCAGTGTGGTTTGAGGTCTGCAACAAATTAGAAGCTCAGGTCTGTGGCTGTACAGCAGGTTTAATGGGAAAACATTTCTAAGTATTTTTGTTTCCCTTTAAAAAACTTCCTTAGGAAGAAGCTACTGCTAATTTTAGTAGGTGAATGGTGTTACATGGTGCATGGCCAAGACAATTTTAGTTTTTTGAATGGTACATCTTTCATTTTCCAACTATAGTACTGAGTGGCAGAAAAGCAATAAAAGTAGTTCTTCAGGAAATATTGATAGATGAATCCGTTTGCAGAAGCAAAGCAACTGTGCGCAGTCACTGCTGTTTTAACGTTCATTTAAAAAAAAAAAAAAACAAACCAAAAAAATCAAACCTGTAATTCCCAAGCAGATCTAAGCAAAGGCGATTCATCTGCAGGTATACGGTAGAGTTCACCAGCCTTCTGAGTACATCAGGGCTCCTGTGTACCTTTATCTCCATAATTATGTATGCTTTTGATGTGGATGGTGAAACCGATCAGTTTGAGTTCAGTTTGGAGATTTGGGATTTGTTTGAACTGCTTACCCCAAGTTCAGCTCTGGAGCTGCAAGTCTTTGTGGACCTGGAACAAACACAGGGTGAGCAGTTAACAGGCACACTGTGTATATACCCTTGCGGTCAGCAGCTTGTCCGCTTATAATCTATGCAGATACATCAAAAGCAAAATATTTTTAACAACTCCTCTCTGGAGAATAAATGAGAGAAGAAGCAGTGGAGCCATTCTTCCAGTCCGAGTGAATCTTGGTGTGGTTGCTGTATGTGAAAGGATGTACACTTTTCATTGCACTGTGGAGTACATCGAGGAGAGTCATCCTGGTGCCTTGTACCTTGGCAGAGTTTTGCTGTGGGAGGTACAGCTCTCTCTAGGAGACAGAATGCCTGGGATTTAATTTTCAAGAGCTTATTAAAAGTGACTGTGATTTACAGACATGGTTTCAATCCCGTGATGGATGAATACACTAGTGCACTTTGCCCTGTGACTCCCCATCTTCCAGCTGTCCCCAATCCAAGCTGCTTCACAGTCGGAGCAAAACCTGGCCAGGCTTATCCCGTAGCATGTGGAGAGATGTTTTGAAAGGAACAAGCTAGAGAGGGGGAAAATCAGAAGTAGTCCTACATGGCTAAGATGCTCTCTAATGCATCAGGACATTAGGATACTGTCATCAAAATTGGTGGTAAAGTGAGCAAACAAGCATATAGAAAAGAAGGACCAAGGTATTAATACTCGTGTCAGAGTTCATTGCACAAATGACTTAATCTGTCACTGAAATAAGGGTCTGGAAATATTGTCCACATCAAAGGAAAGGTACACTTTGATGGGTTTTGGAGGGTGTTTTTCCTTCAGAAAGCAGCACTTGGTGAGTGAGTTACTGACATGCCAGTAATTCAAAGGAGAGTTTTGCATCCCTGCTGTGAAGTTGAATGACAACATAATACCGTTATTAAGGAGAAAAAGGAAGCCTCAGTCCTGGGTCTTCTACACTTCATATTCTGTAACAACAAGCAATGCCAAAAAAAGACTCATACATCAGGCAACCTTGACTTTCTACTGCAGTTCTTAAAGTGGAATGAAAGTGAGTGAGTGAAAGATTTTAGGTGCAAATTGGCTTGCTGGGTTTTGCCAGCCAAACTTTTGGAAATGGATTTGTTCCAGAAGAGATTAAAAATAACTTTACATTTATTGGTTTTCAATCTTATGAAAAATATCCACTTGTAAATCACTGGAAGAGTAGACTTTGAACCTCTTTACTCTTTTTTTTTTCTTTTTTTTTTTCCTTTTCCCCCACCTGTCTCAACCACCTTTTTGTAGGTAAGCATACGTGCAGAGGGATACAAAGTGTGGGGAGAAACCCATGACCAGTTAAATAGTGTTTTTCACAAATTCAAAAAGCCTTTTAAAAAAAAAATACTTTTTCCCCCTAAACTTTTCAACTTACTTTCATTGACAAAAAATTTGGTGTGAATGCTTGATACGAAACTCAAACTCACAAGTAGCACAAGGATAAACAGCACCTGAAGGCACTGAGCCACACTGTCACCCAGGTAGTATGGGAGAGATGCATCGCAGTTCGCCCTGACAGCTGTGAAGGTGAACTTCAGTCCATTGCTTGTGGTGTTAGTGCCAACAGAGAACACGCTGTTGGAGAAGGTGTAAGAAGAATTCACAGGCTCTCTAGGAACCATGGAATAGCTCAGTAACCCTGGTCTGAATTTATAATCCGTCATCTGGTTTTCAAAATGCAGTATGCAAAGAAAGGGAGGGATGCGATGTGAACCTCCTTACTGAGGTTCAAGTATGTTGGGTTATATTCTGCTTTATCCATGTGGGAATACAAAAATGAGCAATAAAGGTGCGGGTGCAACTCTGCATT
>NW_010562597.1:132788-142666 GCF_000687285.1 Phaethon lepturus
GAAATGGCACAAAGAAGTGGCAATGAATTTCAGTGGAAAAAAATATACTCTTTGTTTTTCTTCAACAACTAAAATTTATGCAAATTTTGTCAAAACTGAACATGTTAAATAACAGTATCTCAGCTTTTGCTGTGATTGCCTCATTATTGGAGCGAGTAACCCTCCTTTTTTTTTTCTTTCCTTTTTTTAAAATTTATTTCAAAAAGTCCAACAACAACCAAACCAGCAACTTTGAAAAAGCATCAAAATTTACAAGATGGCAGCCAGTACATCTGTATGATTGCTACTGACATATGGGTTGGGTCCTTCAGGTTTTTCAAAAGAACATGTTGTCTTGTGGTATTTCTTGCCTAACCATCGAGAGTAATGGAAACAGTGTGAGGATAAGCTGTTCAGATAAGTGTTTGCCAGCCATCTAGTTTTATGGTTACTTGGAGCAATCTGCTACATATTCTTCTTCGTGAATTATATTTCTCCCTATAAAAAGAGTTTGGTTAAGGCAAATAACTTCATATAAGATTTATGCTCCGCTGTCAGCCCTATTCATCCATGCATGAAACAAGATGTCAGTTGTTTTTGAATATGAGAGGGTCTAATTTCTTATCAGCTTTACTGATATACTTTCATCAGAGCTGAGTAATGACTGTGTACTAACAAAAATCATAACCCAAATGACGACAGCATATAGTACTCCAAGCCACAACTATTTGTAGAAAGTAATCCCAAACTACTAACGTCTGGAACCACGAACACCCATGTTCAGTTACACTAATCTCATAGCTACGTGTAATAACGCCAGCCAGCAGCAAATCACCTCCCAGGAGTGAGCAGCCGTGTAATCAACTGAACTGAAGGTTCAAATGTCTCCATTTACTAGAGACATAGACCTGGAGTCTGGCCTTGGAAATCTGCTGCGCTCTGGCCACCAGCGTCTGGCTGGTAACCTGAAGGAACAGAAAGATGAAATCTAATGGTCACCATTTGTCCTGCTTGCTCTGAAATAGTGCCCTGAGCGATTCGTGGGCACATGCTGCTCTACTTGGTGTCCTTTGCTGTACTACCGCCAAGAAATACCTGCAATTTGATTTTTCTTGTCTCAAGGTCACAGCCATGACTTCAGGGCAATGGGAACACCTAAACTTTTGGGTGGATTTCAGCGTGTTGCTTTGCTCGCGGAAATAACAAAATCAAAGTAGCATTTCATTTTAACACTTTCAAAAAGAAAGTTTCCATTGCCATTGAAGTGAAATGTACTTCTATTTTAAAATTTACCTCTGCTTTAATTAAAAGCAGAAAATAATTAAAAAATAAAATTTAAAAAATTGCAGAAGCTTTTTAGCACATTGCTTAGAGGTGAACTGAGGAACTGGGCATCCCAGACTGTGGTTTTGGAAGGGAGTTGCTACTTGGGTCTATTTACTGCTGTAAAACTTCCCATTTTAAAGACCCTCTGAGGAATGCTGGTACCATCAGCCAGCTGGGAGTCCTGGGCAATGTAATGCTGGTTCAATATTTCATTGGATTCCAGATGTTGCCAGCCCTAGGAGGACATAATGGTGCAGAACGTATAAAATTCAGATTTAAATACGTTACATACAGAAAATGAACCAAGCAACTGCTCTTTCATTCTACCCCAGTAAGCAGTAAACTTCACACAATCATAAAATAATAATTACCTGGTTGTGGCTGTCATGTGCACAGTAGTATTATCAAGAGACAGAAAAGTGTCAAGAAATATTTGGCAACTTCAAGGATGACTGACATTGTTTTACAAAAATCCTGGCATATTTACATGGAATTCACCATGTAATACCAGTGAGGGCTACTTGTGTGAGATACATTGGTGGAGCTGCAATGTACAGATGTTTACATTTTAATTACAGTGATTCAAGGAAACATTATTCTTCTGACTTAGGGGTAGATTGTCATTCTTATAAGACAACATTTGCTTATAGCGGGGAAGAAAAATGGGAGTAGTGCTTCTTGGTTTTAGAATCATATGAGGAGAAACTGTAGAGCGGATTTGTGCGATGCTGCTGGGTTTCACACGATCTTGAGCAACTGGCTTTGCAAATTGGTCAGGGGAGAGCATGGCGTGGAGATGGGGGAAAGCGTTGGCTTGCTGGTCTAAGGACTGAGTCCTAAGCACTGCCCAAAGTGGCCCGCTTTGGCTGCCTCACCTTTGCTCTTCAGGAATGATCAGTGAGTGCCAAACTTGCCCATCTCCTGTCCTGCGAGCTGCAGAAATACCTCCAGAGCATGTCCGCAGCGTCCAAAGTGCGGGCACGTCTGCCAGCGGGGTGCTGAGCCAACTGCTGTGTGCTCACACATTTGGGCTTTTCCTTCAAGGTCAGCCTTAGAAGCTGTTTCCAGGTCTGTTGTCCCCAAAGCCACTATTAGGGCTTGGAGCACCCCTCAAAACTGTCATATAGTGACTGTGTCTGTAAAATTACGCATTTAAGTCCTGGGCTGCAGCTCCCTGGCCGAAGGGCTTGGCTTGTGCGGTGACAGAGCTTAGCTTGTCCTTTGCAGCTGTATTCCCCTTTTATTTCTGAACACTACTTCATGCTCAAAGGGTGAATGCCATTATGTGAACTTGCAGTTTGCAGAATGTTTTCTGTGTGATTCCTTTCAAGAGTCTTGACAATATCCGGTGCTTTAGGATATAAACCACTATATTTTCATGGCATTTAGGTGACTGAAGCAAGTAGGGCTGGTCTTTATAATTTTTTTTTTTTTCCACAATTCTTATTTTATCCTGGCAATAAAAAATGTCCACAATTAGCAGCAACGCTGTGGGGTTTGTTAGAATTAGAATTAGAAGCTGTTAATTAGGCAACTGTAGGAGAACAATAGCCGAAAGTGTATGAGGGAAGCAAACGAATCGGTATTCATGTTTTGTTGTATTTGAGCACCTCTCGGTAAACAGGTGGAGGAAAAGAAAGAAGACTATCTGAAAAGGGTTTGTTTTCCAGTGGCTGTGTTTGGATCTATTCAATAGATGGATTTATGTGTACCCTTATGAATGCTACAGTAACAACTGCCCTCCTTTTTTAGCATGCTAATCATGCTAAAAAATGTTAATCTTGCTAAGTATTACAATACCTAAGGGAAACGAAGAATAAGGTGTCCTGCTGTTAGGTACTGTACAGACCCTGCCCAGATGTGCAAGGCAGACAGTGAGTGTGGGAAATGGATATGATACAATGCCTGCTGTTAGGATGTAGTGGGAAAACTGCTGCTGCAGGATGGTAGCGGCATGATTAGGACATTTTGGAGCAGGACAGGGGAAAAAGATCAAACTGGAATCATTGTTTTTACTTTTTTACACAAGAAAATGAAATGTTTCATTTTACCTCTAGTTTAGTATAATCATTAGTTGCAAACTAACAGAAAAATGTCTCATGAGATTCACGATTCAGAATGAAAATAAAACCAATGGCTTCAAATTACATGAGAGTCATGTTAGAGAAAGCATTTTACCCATAACACTGTAATGGATGACACAGACTCTTCAAAGACAGTAACAAAATCGAATGCATTTTCTCTACTGGTGTTGCAGCGGATGCTTAAGAGACTTAGTAATGAAGCATGACTGATGTGATCAAATACATGCAAAACTGCTCAACTGACACGAATAAGGGCTTTGGAAACTGGGTCGGTAATACTTGATTGCACTTAGGGGTGTTTTGAAATCTAACCTCTGTTTATAAAATGCTGTGCAGTTTTAAGATGAAAGCATGGGATAGTCTTAGTGGAAGAATATTGGGGAGATTGTCCTTCGACAATATGCCATCAGAAGTATCTCAGCTGATGAGCTAGTGGTCATTATCCCTGAGACAAAGTCTGCCTTGGGATCGGAGGAGCAGGTACAAATAGGAGTACATCCTGCCCTAGGCCAGCTGGTATCCTCTGTTCTTTCTTCTCCTGTGTGGTTCAACAGCAGTCACAGTAGGTTGGTTGGACCCTGTTTCAGTTGATCTCTGCTGGGTGCAGCAGAGCAGGGGTGGGGTGGGTCTTGCCTTCCACGTGGGCAACTGGTAGGTACTTACTTTGCTTTGCACAAGAGTATTGGACCAAGTTTCAAAACAGGGCCAAAGAAAGATAAGTTGGTTTCTCCCCAGCAAGGATTTCACCTGGGACAGAAGTAGTTTGGCTTCTCTCTAGAGATCCTGGCTGGCCAGACTGGCGTGCCCTGAAATACCCCTTGGCCTGTGTGTTTGCTTTGTTGCTCACCCTTCCCCAGCAGTCTACTTCGTGGAAGTCACACTTGAAACAAGCACGTCAGCAATAGCACGTAGGCAATTTCACCAGATACCGGAACTAATCTGGTGTCTCGACCTTGGTTGAACCTGTTGACACACACAGCACTGTAGCAGTCAAGTCAGAGTTTGCATTGATGCAGACACACTGGCCGTTGATAATCACCCATGTAACAGCTCACTTTTGCCTGACACATCTGCATGGTGCTTTGCTTACATAGGCAAATCAAGCACTAGGTGAGGGATTAGGAAAATGTACAGTGCTCAGATTCAGCAGTAATTTCTACAGTATTTTTCAGTTTGGTTTTCATTAGCATGTTTTCCTTTCAAGAAAAAAAAAAAAAACATCATTACGATTGCTCTCAAGGAAGGTGAAGTGCATTCCTTAACGTGACTGGCGGCTCCCTCTGTACTTCTGTGGCTGATGCATCAGGTGGTGTGACCACACCTGGCCTTCCGAGTTTGGATGTTGTTGTTGTTGTTTGCAGCGTGGGAACAAATGTTCCCTCTCAGACATCTTTATTACTTTTTCTCTCTTACATAAGCCTTGGAAAGAAGCTGTGGCAAATAATCTTCCCTCTGCTTCATTCCCTACAATGATTTGGGGGAACACAGTGTTTTCTTAGGACTTGATATCCTGCACTGCCTGATGTTCCTGGAAGAAGGGCTCGCCTCCCTGCATGCGACTGCCTTTGTTCTGGGGTGGGCTTGTTGGCGCAACTGATGCTGCTTGTGGTGTGGGTATACACAGGCTCCGTGCCACTGATTGATTTTTCCCCTGAAATGTCTCTGGTTCATCTTTTCTCTTTTAAATTGAGTGTATACACGATACATAGAAATCTGCACTGTTGGTTCTATGAAATTCATTACAGCATTGCCTAGAGGTTTCTGCCAGGTTTTGGCCTCCACCAGTCTATAAGGACTTATAAGCCTTATGAGGAGTGGTTATTTAGCCTGGAGAAAAGGAAGCTCGGGGGAGACTTGTTGCTCTCTACAACTGCCTGAAAGGAGGTTGTAGCGAGATGGGTCTTGGTCTCTTCTCCCAAGTAACAAGTGATAGGACGAGAGGAAATGGCCTCAAGTTGTGCCAAGGGAGTTTTAGAATGGATATTGGGAAAAATTTCTTCACCAAAAGGATTGTCAAGCACTGGAACAGGCTGCCCAGGAAAGTGGTTGAGTCACCATCTCTGGAGGTATTTAAAAGTGTAGATGTGGCACTAAGGGACGTGGCTTATTGGTGGACTTGGCAGTGTTAGGTTTGTGGTTGGACTTGATGATCCATCCACTCGATGATTGAGGTCTTTCCGACCTAAATGATTGTATGCTCTGCTCTAAGCCAAAACTGGTGCCAGGTAGCTTCTAGGCAGCCAGAGCGCAAGAAGAAAATCTCAAAGTTTTGAAGGTCAATACCTAAAGTCACTTGGCAAACGTTGGCATGGCAGCCAGCCCAAGAGGTACAAGACTATCGCTCTTTTTTTTCCCTTTTTTTTCCCCGCTACTTCAATTCTTAGCGATAATAATGGGCATAGTGACTGAGGCAGTCTATAACAGCAGGTAAATATCTCATCACAAAAGTATCAGCTGCACTGGGAATGGCGTGGGCAGTGGCAAGAAGGATGCACAGTTTTGGAGGTGACAGGAGACCTTTTTGCTTCCCCTGACCACTTAAAGATGCTCTGCTCGCTCACTTTGCATCATGGCATAGGCTCAGAAAGCAGCTGCCTTCCCCACACCTTGCTGGGAACAAGAGGGCAAAGCAGCTGTGAACAGCAGCTCAAGTTTTGGTGCTATTCAGACAAAGCCTGCCAGTCCGACCTGCCTGCTCTGGAGTGGTTTGGGCAGTCGGCCAGGCAGAGCTGCTGTTCTCAACTTTATTCTCTATAATAAAAGTGCTCTGGCAGCACACCAGCTGCCTTATCTTCTTGTAAGGACAGAACCTCTTGGAGAGCCAGTCTCCAGGCCCAGCTAGGATTATGCTAACTTCTCCAGGCAAGTGGAGATAGTTGCAATGCTCGACACACTAGCTTTGCCTTTCTAAGTCTCACTCACTTTAGAAATAGAGTGTGAGCAAGTTCAGGGGAGCAAATTAGCCAAGAGAAGTCGTCTTTTACCTGCCTTAATTAAGCATTAATAAAATCTGTCATTGACTCTCCCCTGTAGTTATCAGTCAGTCAATGGTATATAGTATTTCAGTCAATCATCTTCCCTAAGGACTGTCCCAGTCGCACTGAAGGCAGTGGGAGCCAGTTCACCAACATCAGCTCTGTTTGGCACTGTCTTATATGCAAAATGCCTTACGATTTACAGAGGCAGAAGCGTTACCCAGCAGTAGATCCCCCTGTGTGCTAAAATTGATCAAAAGGTTTTCATGCATCTGGCCATCCACGTACCAAGGGAAATCTGTGCCCAGAAACCAAATAACCGCAACTCTGCCTATGTATGTAGACCTTGTATTTGGTTTGTCCTGCTTATGCTTGGGAAGATTGTTCTCCTCCCTTAGGGAAATAAGACTAGGTAGGGGTTAAATGAAGTGTGAACATATGCCTACGAGAACCAGAGGAAAGCTTCTGTCGTGTCAATGCTGGCACCGGACAGCAAATGCAGACTTGAAACTCAGTGTGGAGGGGGCAGACGGAGGGAAAACCAAAAGCAAAACATGCACAGACCTGGAGACTTCCAAATCTTTGGAATGAGGGTATTCAGACTGCAGCTCCAGATCCAAAGGTAGAGGCATGTGGCCTTTTCCATGGTAGGCTTCCATGTGTTATAGATGTTATAACCGATTCTGAACCAGCTTAGAGGCACAAAAATGCATGTGCAGAAAGAGCTGGGGGACTGTGATCGCACTGTTCTGTCTGGGCAGGTGCATATTAACAATTGAAAATACACTGGACTTTCCTTGTTAGGCAACTCAGCCAATATATAGCCAAGTAAATAAATACAGAAAATAAACCCCAAGTTTTGGGTGCTGTGTGAAAACAGAGAGTTTTGTATGCCATACGTTTTATGCAAATAAACCCTTGCACATCCTTGTACCAGTTGGATAAAGACATTGTGTGAGCTTGGGAAACGAGGTGTTGGCACGTGTGCTTGCCACATACAGAGCATTTGCAAGACACTAACTGGGAATGGCATTTCTGGGTTTGGTTTCAAGAAACGACGAGAGCCTGGGGAAGTTCAGTTTCTTTAGTTTCCCACTCTCTGTCTATGCTGTGAAATGCAGGAATGAGCAGCCTGGTCTTTAGGCAAGAGTAGAAGCAGACAGGGGCTGAAGCTCACATTTTAGCAGAGATTTTCAAATGCCTGCTCACTTCCTAGCCACGGGAGCGAGCACGTAAATCAGCCCGGCCTCTGGCTGCCTGTCATTGCTTCCCGCAGCCTCTCCTTGTACCGTACCTTGGGTAGCCCAAGCGCCGTCTGTCATCGGCCTGCGTGGGATTGTGCAGGTTCAGCGTTCCTGGCAGATGATGGTACCGTATGTGTGATAACAGACCTCCTTTTGTTTGCACAAGAGGGAGATTTCATCCATCAACCCAATGTAATTCGGTTCGAAACTGAAGCTAAAACCTCTTCTGTTACTCTAAGCTGTTTGTTTAATTCTCCGTATTATTTAATGTTCTATTAAAAGACCTCTTCTTAAATGCTTATTGAAGCAAACAAGAAGGACATAAAACTCCTAATGTAATTAGCAATAACAATAATTCCAAAACCCAATTACTTCATTAATGGAAAGAAGTGCAAATTGCACAGAAGCAAATTTGCTTACAGGTACAAAGCTGGTGCAGCACCATTAACGGTAATGGACTGTTACGACCAGGGACAGAGACTCTTCTCGCCCAAACAGGACCCACTTCAGGAGAACGATATTCAGCTTCTGGCAGCAGTTTTGTGCTGTTCTTTATTGTTGGGTGTTTTGTTTTGTTTTGTTTTTGTTAGGGACATTTGCAGGGTGCAAAACTGTTTATTATTTTTTAACCAAATCTAGAACAGTGAAGTACCAGTAATATCTTCCCTTGATGTTACCCCATCCTTCCCACCACATTATTGCTTGCTTTGTACCAGCATTGTCTCCAGGAGATAATTCCCCTCCCCTCTCCTCCCCATGAAGAAGCAATTCCTTCTTGTCAACGCTGCAAGCAGCACTTTTTAGCTGTGGCAGCATCCAGTAGCTAAGCAACAAACAGCATCCCCAAACAAGAAATCAAGGTGTTTGGGAGAAACCCCGCTCACTGTGCACATTATAGTGCAATCCAGCGAAAATTGCTGCATCACAGTTACTTTTGCTTCGTGCTAAAAAGGAATCGGGCTGCCACATCTTGAAAACAACCCGTTCTCTGAGGCATACGGGTGCTTACTGCCTCTTTTTGCGTTAGCCACCGTCAGAGTTTTGGCCCTGGCTCAGTCCAAACAGACTTTGAGAGGAGTCATCTGGGCACACAGGGCTGAGAGCATCTCCTTGACTCCCATCCTCTGCGGGTAGCAGAGAAGAAACTTAGGATGTGAGTGGAAATGCCTCATGCCCAGTGGCTCATCCCCATCTTGGCAAAGCTTGGGAGGGGAGAGCAAGTCTGGGAGAGCACTGCACGCAGAGCTGGGATAGTGCTACAGCACTGCACCTGGAAATACTCTTGGACTACTGCTCCCAAATACCAAAATGCTCTATGTAAGAAAAAATCACTAGTATACTTAGAGTCATGGGTCTTGCTGGGTGATGGTTGGAGGTTTTTTTGGTTGTTTTTAGTTTTTGACCCCTGCGCTTAAAAAATGCTCTTCACACTGTTTGGTTAAAGCCAAGAGACAATGCCAATCTGTGCAGCTGTGTCTTAAACATCCCCTTCCACTTGTTTCTTTGTCCTGCTCCCATTTTCTTTTCCCTCTCCCACATACATTGCCTTGACTGAATGGGCTGAAGCACAATTTCCTTTTAATAGGCAAGTGACTTTTAGGTGGTGCCTGAGTTACGGCCTAACATGTGGTTCATTATACGAGCCATAATAAACTTTCCATATATTGTACATTTTGTTTTAAACACACTTCTCAATGAGAAAACAAAGTTCACCATGTTAACAGAGTAAAAGCACCTAATGGGCAGAATCCCTTGCATAACTGACTGGATTGATAGCTCAACAAGGCTCCTATAACAAGCAAATAATAAATGTATGATGAGCTGTTTCTGATTCTCAAATCAGGTTCGTTTGACTTATTCTAGAGAAGATGTTCAGAATATTATTAGTATGAGCTTGGAGCAAGGCTGTGTAAGAAGAGAATTATAGCTGAGCAGTCTTCTGTGATATTATATTTAGAAATTTGCTAGGAGCATATTATTGACTGTAATCAATAAACAGGATGACCAATACGTCAGCAACATTTAAAGAGGACTCTCTGGATCAACAAATAGACTTCACAGTCAGCCAAGGATTACTTGTTCAGTTGTGAACCTGAGTCTGAGAACCAAAATCTTTGCTAAGAAACACGCTTGGGATGGAGTTTGGTTAACAGAGCACCTTAAATACCAATACTCACCCAGAAAGTGAGTCAACACAGATGTCATTTGAAAAATTGCATCTAATGCAAGTGCGCAGAGAATAGCAAGCACTTGACAGCCACTAGCCTGCT
>NW_010562597.1:142697-150831 GCF_000687285.1 Phaethon lepturus
GAGTGCTACTCCCTTTGGCAGCTTTGTGTGGAGGGAAGAAACAGTCCAGAAGATGTAAAGCAGGAGAGCAAGTCAATCTGGATGCTTGTCCTACTGCACGAAGGGCCTCATGAATTTAGAGACAGCAAATTCCCATTCCTTCAATTCCTAAGTTCATCTCCACAATCTCTCAGTGGGGACATCCACCCCAACACAACAGTTGCCTTCTTGAATGGATGGAGGACATGTGCCCCTTTGGGCACAATGAGGTCATAAAAAGGTGGCAGAAAGCTTTTTCTGACAGGAATACATATGCTCATAACCTTCTAAAATACTGATGATGATGTTGATGCCAATCCATGGCCTCATTCAAGAGCTACTAGGGTCATAGTAAAGGTGGCCTTCAGGGATGGAGGTGATCTAAACAGCTGTGTTGTCCCTTGGATCCTAATAATAATTGTAATAATTACTATAGTTATAATATTATTTATTAATTACTGATAAATGGCTGGCAACCTTACTGTGAGACCCCTGAGTGGCCCTTCCTTCCCTCAGGATATTGGGTTTGAAATAAGTTAAAAGCATTTTGTTGCCTTAAGTTACAGGTAGAAGGGACTTCAACACCTTTTTGGGTTCAGACTCTGCCTGGTAGCAGCCAGTTCATCAGTGGAGCTGTACTGACTTAAGCCAGTTTGTCATCTGGCCCCTATGTAGGAAACTCTTCAGAAGCAGCTAATTTACTTTTTTCATCTTTACTTAAAGCTTTTTCCCAGTTGTGGGAAGCTGCATTCCTCACTTTCCCTGGTCCTTACTAGAGAAATAAGCTCATACCTCACTTACTAAGGTGCTAAGTAGTTTCTTACAGCAGTACTGTGGAAATCATAAATACTTTGCATCATCAGGCTGTTGGGAAGGTCATCTGGGGATGGGCTGAGCAGTGTGAATTGCTGCACTCTTAGTTTCTAATAATTAACTCTACCAACCTGATGTTCTCCCTGGCTCATGCCGAACCACATTGCCTGTGCCCCAGGGCTGGCTGTTGCACTCTCGTGGTGTTTTCCCCAGACTTCGGTGCCGGCACTTTGCAACTCCACAGTCAAGGATGCTACTTGGAGTTAAAAAGGGGCAAGAGCTAAAAAGGGGAAAGAGGTAATCCAGAAGATCACAGTGCAAAGATAAAATGCACTAATTCAGTGGTTGTTACTACGCTTGTGCAATAGTGAAGGAATATTTGCTTATTTACATTTTTACTGTGTTATCTATACCTTGAGTGAAGCTGCTTTTCCTGTTCACGCATGTACTGAGCCCTTTGATTTCTATGACATCGTGATTTCATCGCTTTGCCCCTTAGAAGCTTTTCCTTAATTGTTCCCTGCAGCTTAGCAGCCTGAAACCACCTGCATAATGTGACTCTATCTCAGGTGTGTAATTCTTTCCCCAATCCCCTTGCTCATTTTGAATTCATAATTTATTATTTTTTTTAAGTCCTTTGGACTGGTCTGAAAATGGCTTTGCCTTTAGATTTGCACTGGACTTGATGTACATCAGGGAGTTAATACGCAAGGCTATGTATATGTAGCTTTCCATAGGGGCATGACTCATTGAAGTCAGACAGATCAGACAGCAGGGGTGGGACCTGCATCACTTCCAGCAGGTTACCTGGCTGCTCTAGCCGGCAGCCCTCTGGGCTGAGATGTTTGTCTCAGGAAGGAAGAATGGCCCTTGGGTGGTCCTGGTGTCTCCCAGGCACCACAGCGGGATCCTGGACTGGGCACCTAATTCCCAGACAGCTAAATTAGGGAGAAGGATCCCACTGCAAGCACCATGGAGCTTCAGGCACTCTGCGGTCGTGGCTTCGTTTAAGCAAGATATTTAATAGTGAGTATGTTATCAGGCACTGAAGCAGCCCTGTTGCCTTCAGTGCTGAAACACCTGGTTTCATGCCCTCATCGTGCCCGTGGCGGCAGCGCCAGAAACAAAGTGGAGAGAGGTATAGGCCAACAGGCTCCAACCTGCAGGTCTAAAATTACAGAATTATATATTTCTTCTTCAAAGAAGTGCCTGGACCTTCACAGGGGCTGCACCAGCAGAGGGGCAGGTCTGGCACGGCCAGCCATCATACCTCAGTGCGAGAGAGCTGGAAAAGAGGGAGTCTTTCCAATGAGGGCAAAAAAGAAATTCTGTGTATCAAGAAACTTCAGCTGCCTGTGCTTGGAAAATGGCTCTGCTGTTTCTAAACTTTTCCCCCCAAACAATCAATCTGTTTCCACAAGGGCCGCTTTGAAAATGGGCTTCTTGGGGCGGGGAGGTGGGAATGCCGGGCTGCGAGGGGCTGACCTCATTTCCAGCACACATCGCCACTCAGCTTGGCAGGGCTCTCTGGAGCTTTCTGTAATATATACAGCCATTTCCCTGGCTTTTCTCAAAATAATAATAAGAGCATAACTTGCCTCTAACAGTGCCTGATGCAGCTGCATATGCTGCTCGCCCTCAAGACTGCCCTGGCTCTCAAGAGCTGCTGTGAACAGGGTGACATGGAGGAATTGTGCCAAGAACAGGGTTTTTTTCTCTCCGATCTTGCCTTGCTGGCCGTTTTGCTTTCTTCCGAGGAGTGTGTGCACAGGAGTGTGTGTGTGGGGGGGTGATGCTGATCTGGCTGGGAGAGCCACCACTTCTCCTTTCACCATGGTAACGAGGAGGAATTTGTATGCAGTGGGGATGGGAAGGTTTGTAGTATTTTGCTAGAGGGGGTTGGAGACTTTTTCTTGTGGAAACTTTTCGGTCAAGGGGAGCAGAGGAGGAAATTGCTTTTTGGGTACATCCCTGCAATTCCTTGCTTGAAAGAAGCAGGATCATGTTTCCCTCAGCAGGTGCAGGGTCCTGTCAGCACTAAAATAGTAACTCGGAGAAAGTAGCTGCCCCTGTGAGTGGGGGAAATGCCCTCCCTCCTCTTGACTTGCTGTCTCCAGGTCTTTTGAAGGAGCGCACACATGTATAGGACCAGAGTGGTCAGACCCTGCTTACTGTCTAGTTGGGTTTTCACCTAGTTTCCAGTCTATTCATTCTCCTCATCTTATAATCTTCCACTCTCCCCTTCCCATTTTCCTTCATTATTTTGAAATCTGTCCTCTAGCCTGGCCACACATACTGCTGGAGCAGGGTTTGCCGTCTGGAAAGGCTGCCAGGGCTGCCTGCCCGTGCCAGCAGCTGGGGTGGGAGACTGCGTGGCAGCCCAGCACCCCCGTCCCAGGCATCTTCACCTTGGAGGAAAGAGGGAGGTTGCTCCCAGCATCCCTGGACTGGGATAACTGGGAAGCTCTGGGCTTGGAGAGCTGCAAGTGGGGCTAGGACGGAGGCAGCAGGCAAGTTCAGAGCTGGGCAGTAGTGCTTTGGCTCTGCTTTCAGTACTAAAAAATGGGGTGCCCTTGGAAGGGAGCACTAAAAGCAACATAACAAATACTCTGTGGTGATCCTCCCACTGGACTGTTGCAGAAACAAGTCGCTGATGCCAGAACTGTGCCGTAGCTGTCCTTCAAACACTGGTGACATCACCCAGGAGCCTCGTGGCCAAGGCTGCTCCCACCGGGTTTGTGCCAGACCAGCAATTCCAGGTGAGTTTATTGTGCAATAAATCACAGCTTCTTTTTCAAAGTATCCCCCCCACACACACCTCTTTTCCTCCATTTTGCTTCCCTGAATTGTATCCTGCAAGGTTCCCCTGCACTGGCAAAGGACAATATCCAGTTGCAAAGCTTTACCAGCACAAACACCTTCCACCATTAAAAATGCTTCATTGACTGGGACAGGACTCTTGTGCTTTGGGGACAACACTGCCAAGCAGTTAGACATGTTGTTTTACAAAAATTAGAGCTAAAATACAAAGCAGTTTAGGTTTTTACCGCTCAGCTTTAACCTCCACTCTATGCTATTTGTCCTTTGGAGCTGGATAGAAATCTACTCTCTCCCTGGTCTGCAGCCATTCTTTTGTGTTGGCAGCAGTTCTAATTATGCACCAATTAACCTTAATTAAACCAATTCCTGTGTAACTGCACATGCAGACAATGCACTGAACAAATGGCCTGACAAATATTGTCACTTAAAAGGCATAAAAACACGTCAAATCCTTAATTGGAAAGTCAGATTGTAAATTGCTGCGGATTTGTAGCTCTTTGTTCTTTAAACGATTGAACAGGAATAGTGGCCAAACACCCTGAATGTTCCCAAAACCTTGGCTGAATTAATTTTCTCAGGTTGCTGAGTCCAAAATGTATTATTTGTGTAGGAAAAGAACATGATGGAGCATCCTTAATTGTAGCAGCTTGCAGGCTGGTCTAGCATCTAGAGGGCATTAGGATGGCAACCCCAGGTAGAGAACCACCAAATTCCCCTTCTAGAGCCTGGGTGACTTTGGGCAAATTGCTGGATTATTTGGTGATCCCCGCTGACCTCTGCCCAGCTGTTTGTTCCAGAAAATGCTCCCTAAAGTTGGGACTGTCCCTCACGTCATGCAAGGAAGCTCCAGTTTTGTTGGAAATGGATGCAGTTTGCACCCTGTATGCAGTAACACAGCCAACAGATGGTGCTCGTACATAGTGACTCCAGGTTTCTTCCAAAAACGTCATGCAAGCTTTTTTAATGTTATGATACAATAGTTTTTTGAGGGAGCTGCTGCAAACAGTACAGGTTTTACATTAATTTCCCTGAGCAGAACGAGCCCCTGGGACTGCTGGTGTGAGGACAGTGTCCTTGCTAGAGGCATTACATGCCTTGTTTGGCCCTTTTTTGAAGTTTGATATAGGAGAAATTAGATAGACTGAGAAAAAGTCCAGGCTCTGCATCACTTATTTATCCTCCAGTGAAAAAAAAAAAAAAAAAAAGATTGCAAGCCCCGGAGATTGGTTTGCAGCAAAGCAGCAAGAAAAAAAAAGTCATAACTAGCACTGAATTCAGAATTTTGTCTTCCCTGCTGTTCGTAAAATGTGTTTAGTTGGGAAAAAAAAAAAAAAAGCCTTTCAAATCCCTTAATATGTATTGACTTTCTGGTGGTTCAGTTTTATGCTACTGAACGCTTTCCTTTCTGTAGTCAATCAAACAGGCTCTAGGCATAGCACTTTGTGGTAAAATATTCTGCCTTGTGAATACTGCAATTAAAAGCAAAGCTAATTAAGCATGTAAATCATGCCCATATAAATTAGTTACTAACATGTTCATTTGGCCACTGGCGCTGATTGCGGTGGGAAGGGGGATTCGCACGATCCGTGTGCCTGTGCAGAGAGCCTGGTGCGAGGACCGCTTGGGAAAGGAGGACACACAGCCATGACCACACGTAGGGCGGTGGGATGATGGTGGCGGCTCACAGTCAGACACAGCCCCACTGATGGAGAACTTGAGGGATGGATGGATGAGGGATGGATGGCGGCGGATGCTAAAGCAACTCAAGTCGGGGATGGCGACAAAGACTAACCAGCCACAGCGCAGCTCCGTTTATAAAGTGATGCAACCCCATCCATCGCTTACTGAAATAGATGGAAACCCTTCTTTGGACTGTAATAGAGTTTGGGACTGGGTCCAGAGCGAGTCCAGAAAAAGAATTCAGCTCTGGATTGAAACATGCTCCCAGGAGAAGCATAGGAAGCAGTCCTGCTTGCTTCTTGCTGGCCAGGCTCAGCCCCGCAGCCACCCTGAGGTGCCCAGCAGAAGTGGGGGGGACTTGAGAGCGATCGATGCAGTTTTGTAGAAGTGTTCAGTGTTTCACGGCAGGTGTGAAAGCCAGCTAACCCCTTGCAACCTGGAGAAAGTAACTGGCAGGTGGTGCATCTGGGAGCAAAGCTAGGGGAAAATGGCCTGGTGTGAAGAAGAGAGAAAGAGAAATTAAAAACCTTTTGAAAATTAAGAAGCAACAGAAAGAAAATGTGCTTTGGCAGTTGGACAGGTGTGTAAAAGCCCAGTCAATCTATAGATGGGGGTAAAAATGGCACCCAGCCTTGGGGACAGTGCTATTCCCAGATTTGCATGCAGAACCAAGATTTTTTTTCCAGAAGCATCATTTTTTTTCCTTCGAAGCCACCCATCAGCCTGCATTGGGCAGTGAGAAATCCCTGCCCTCTGCAGGAGGCCACAGAGGAGGTCCTATGAGCTGCTCCACCAGTGGCTCTCCATCTCTCCCATGTTCACATGCATCCTGCACAGACACAGCAAGATCTTGAAAAGCACCCAAAGGCATCCAACTTGCTTTTCATTAGAGAGAAAAAAATGGGCACCTGGATGGCACTCAGCGAGGCCAAAGGGATGGGGGCAGATGGCTTGAGCAGGTTCTGGACTCCAGGGCCAGAGGAAAGTGCTTCTGAAGAGCAAAGGAGAGAAGCTGCCAGGCTGAGTGGGAAGCCACAGACAGCTGGCTACAAAATGCTGAGTGCCGAGCTATTCCTCATTTTTATTTTTTTTTATTAAATAAAAAATAAAAATTGTATGCACCTCTTGGAAGAGCTGGGGCCATGAAATTAAACTGCACATTTTATCACTCCTGCCTGTTTGAAAGCAGGAGCTTGCAGGTATCTTCTGAGAGCAGGGTTCACTTTTCTGAATGTGCCAAGCTGACCTTTGCTGGATCAGAATCGCCTGCTCACCAGAGCCTGGGCCCAAGCCATCTTCTGCTCAAAAGCAGCCAGCGCCACGTCCTCTTCTCCCTGGAAAGTACCTTCGCCGGCTACGGCATCCTCCTACTTGGAGCTGGACCAGTGGGCAGCCACAAACAGCAGTAGCCACAAGACGAAGGAGGAGGAGGCTTGTAATCAAATCGTTGGGCCATTCCCCTGCCTGGCTTCAGTATGTGCTGCCTGGACACTTCAGTTGTTGTTTTCCACTACACTGACAGGGGATGGAAGCTAATGGTCCCTACTAGCACATCGGTGTGAACACTGGGGACAAACTGCGCTACGGCTGCGAGTCTAAAATGAATTTTGTCTCTTGTCTGCCATCAGTGATGTATTTTTCTATGACAAACTCTTGAGTACTAATGGACTGTCTGATAGCAGTGGAAGGAGTAGCAGTGTAATTTCTAGTTGCTCTGGGCAATTCACTTATACTAAAATTAAATAGCCACAGGAGCTAGTTCACAAATTTTTGCCAACTCAAACTCAGAAGGCACAAGGAAGAGGTTCCTCAGATGCTTATATATTTTAACCACAGATCCTGCCAGGTGAGGATCCAGCTCTGCAGTGACAAGATCCATGCTTCTGCGTGGGATTCAAATGGAGTCAACTTAATTGCAAATCAAGTTGTCAGGCAAGTCCCCCAGTATCTCTTTCTCTCCCACAGCACAGTCTCAGAGCCTCATCCTCATTACTGCAGGCGGCTCTACCATTTACATCTCCTGCTGCAGTCATTAAAGGAGTTGCAAACATGCCAGCCCAAATGTGTCGCCCTCACCCTGCATCTCCTGGTGCCCCAAAAGAAATTCCTGGTGCCTTCAGCAGATGACTATGGATGAGCAAGGAAGAGAAGCCTAAGAAGTGTTGTGTCCCAGGCTAGGGATCCGCAGGCCACAGTTACAGGCAGGAGAGAAAACCTGAGGAGCAAATGCTTCCCTCCAAATGTAGTGGGTGGGAGTGATGGTCCTCTGGCTATGCTGAGACCTGAAATTCTCCCGTTCTGGAACAGATATTTTGGGTCACTTTGAGGAAGATACTTAATCTCCCTGTGTTTCCATTCTCCAAGCGAAAGACAGAAATAGCAGCACTGCCTGCCTTCCAGCAGAGTAAGTGCATTAAAGATTGTGAGGTGATGGGAGCCCTGGAAGTGCCTTGATGGAAGAGATTCATTTGAATACATGTGTTGTGCATTACTCACTCAGCCCTGAGTTTTAATCTTCTCCTCCTCTCCATCATTGTAATCTAAATTTCCTTGAGCTCTCTCACTAGAGCTCAGTCCCAGTTTAATCCCTGCCTCGTTTGAGTGATTTCTCCAATTTCTCCTTTAGCAAATGGTGAGGCTTATGTTAGCCCTCATCTCTCCTCTATCACAGGAGAGCTGCTGACGCTCCCTTTGCAGGGAGCACCAGCAGTTTATTTGGGAGCTTGCGCAACTTCTTTGAAGAATTTCTCTTCTGTTTTTCCAGTCCAGTGACTCGCATTTCACAGTCCTTTCCAGACCTGCT
>NW_010562597.1:150862-156417 GCF_000687285.1 Phaethon lepturus
GGGTTTGTGGGGTTGGAAGTCTGCTTTCCACCAAAGTGGTGGCAGCCTGCGCTTCCTCTTCCCTCCGTTGCTCATGCTAGTGGAAGCACTGTATTTTGCAGAGGTGCAGCTTGCAAGCTTGGTGAGCAGCAGGACCAAGCCCCCGCACCCCACGTTCTATGTGATAGCCAAAGCTGTTCTGGTTTCCACACCGCTGGGCTTTCAGCAGGGACGAGTGCTTAGGATGCTTCTGGGGCGCAGCAAGTCTACATCTTGTTTCTGGGGGTTACCGCTGTTGGGGCTGGGGCAGAGGGTTCTGATTTACAGTCTTCTTTGAAAATGGCCTTTTTGTTTGTTGGGGTTTTTTTTACATACCTTGTGTGTCGTTCTTGCATGTTAAGCAACGTGGCAAAAGTAATTTTCCTCCACGTCAGGTGCTACATTTGGACTTTTTTTGGTTTGTTAACTTCCAGCTTTCTCATCTGTTTTTCCAGCAGGATTATTTGTTACTCTATTGGCAAACAAGTCCTAGCCCATATAGGCAGAAATGTGCAGGAGGCCTATAATTCCTAATTTATTAGCTTGGTTCACATGATGTTAGCAAGAATTGATTGTAATGCTTGGTGGCAATTAGCGGTATCTTCCTATCATAACAACGGTATTTACTGTCAGGAACGGTATTTGTGCAGCAGTTGTGTTGCACCACAAATAATGATATTACTTACATTCAATTTGTATCATTACATATAACACAACTGTGCCTGCTGCATAGTATCATACTTCATTAACGCCCGAGGCAGAACAGCATCACATAAATACCCTCCTTGGCACATTTCATTTGAAATTATATTCTACTAATTATTAAAATGTAGATCAAAAATCACATACCACAACAATTAAAAATATAGAAAGACAAATCTCCCCTGTATTAATAGAAAAAGAACACCAATTAAAATTCATTGCTCTGAAAATGATCACTGTATAAATTTAAGGAGATGCTGTCAAGTTTGGTAAACCCCAGAAATGACAAATCTTATTTTCCTGTGTTTCTCTGCAAATTTCCCACAATTCTGTGTGTCCTTGTCACGATAAAATGCTTAAGTGAGTTTTAGAAAGCAGTGAAAATTCAGTTATTTGTCTGCAACCCTCTGACACGAGGACAGCATCATCCTGGCCTTGAGGGACCGGTACCTCTGCTCCGTTGTTAGCCTGACCCTGACACAGCATCCCTGGACGGGCTGTGAATAATGCTGCAGAGAGGAGACGCTCTGTGTTAGAGTAACTTGGCCAACAGCCCCTCCAAAGGGGTCCTGGGCTCCCCAGAAACCCCACACAAGCCCTTCACATCCCACAGCTCGTGGGAGGCTGCTGAGCTATTCGATAAGCTCCTGCCTCTGGGAGGAGCTGCTGTGAGGCTACAGTTGAAATTCCCTTTAGGGCTGCTCTACCTATGTATGGCACCTCACAAAGGCAGTTTAAAAAAGGACCTATGTGGCCTATACGTGACTAGAGGAGCAGACAGTAACAAGTAGGGTTTTGAGACATTTCACCACGTTAAGTTTCTTTCATTTTTGGAAGTTTTCAGCACAGGATCTACTCCAGTAATAGAACGCAGTCCTTGTAACTTCATCTGAACTATCAAGACACTCTAGGGGAACCTGCCAAAATCTCCTAAAAAAACCCAACAACATAAAAATGCACCTTGACACACACGGCCAAACCCTATTTGAGGAGGCCTGGTTATTCTGTAAGTTGTTAGTGACAACCAAATGGGTTTTGATCCCCGGAATACCTGGTAAAGGGTGCATAATTTCAGTAGAAGGTGTTTGTGAACATCTTTGCCAATTAAAGAGAGATTTACATTTTGGGAGCTGGGGTACTGGTTGCAAACAACAGATGGTGGAGGCCAGAGTGGAAGAGCCATGGGTGAGCTCCTGGCAGAAGCAAAGAGATGCTGTGTCTCAAGCACACTGCTCACAGGGAGACTGTTTGTGATTGTTTTTACCTTTTTCAAGGAAAAGAAGAGCTTGCAAAAACTGTCATAAAATCACCAGATTTCTCTGTCCTCATGAAAATAAATCTCAGAGCTGCTAGGGTTCAGTGAACCTTTTTTGGAAGCATTGAAAGGCACATTACGTCACCTGTGCCATGCTGTGGGAAGGAAGAGGTTGCAAAGGGGCTCTCTGCAAAATAAGGTACCAGGGGCTGAGGTGAATCATCACCCCACCTCGTGGTGACAAACTCCTCTTCGTGTCAGCAAGTGAACCGGGGTATTGAAGTCTAACCCACGCCAAGGGTTGAGGCCCAAGTCCACTTAGTCTTGTGAGACAGCTGTATCTGGAAGGCTTGGGGCAATTCGGAGGGGAGTGAGACTTTAATTAAATTAAAGAACTTTAGAGCATTTCCGGGGAACATGAGCGGTTTTAGCTTTCAGAATAAGAAGAGGTGAACTGGGTAGAATGCAGATGGAAAATAAGTGCACATATATTAAAGCTCACAGGAATGATCTTTTTTGTAAGACAGGCATCAAGTACACAGAGACAAGATGTGGCCCATCTCTAACTTAGATAGGACGTAGTTTAAAAATAATAGAGATTTCAATATATTCCTTGAAGAACTCTCTAAAACTAATGGCAGTTGAGAGGCAGATGAAGTAGCTATTTTATCTGGCAAGCTTCCATGCAAAATTTCCTGCTGATGCTGGCGTAGACAGATGGAGATTTGGGGGGGGCGGGGAGAAGAAAGTGCCACAGGGCTTTATTGGATGAGCCTTGAAAGGTTTCTGCAGCTTCTATTGCAAGGTTTATGAACCTTGGGCTTGTTAACTTCAACGCCGTTTTGTTCAATGTTTTAACCCTGCTTTATTTCCTGTGGTCCAGATGACACATTTACACGTTCTCAGAAAATTTAGTGGGATGCTCTTCAAACAATGTGTGACTCCGCACAAGTAAGGGCAGAAACTCGCTGGGTTTACCTCAATATATAAAAGTTTTTGAATATCGCTATATACAGTGCTTTTCTCATGAAATGTCTTCTTGGGTTAGATCATACGAATTTAGTGCTGGCTGTTGCTTCTGTAAGATGAAAAGTATGAACAACTCATGAATATTTCATCGTTTGTTTCTGCACTGGTCAGAAATGGTAATTTGAGCTCCAGACTGTAGAGATTTAGCAAAAAGTGTTGGATGCTCAGAGGATAAAAATGGAAAAAAGTGCTTTTGACAGGACTTTTCCTTGCCAGCGCTGGTATTTAGACAAGTTGACTAATGGATATGAAATTGGGATTGAGGGCACATATTTGGGCTGTGCTACTGAAGCAATTCTTGATCTGCAATGCATTTAACACTATAGTATTTTCTTTATTTACCTTTTTTATCCCCCGCTCAGAGAACAACTGGAAGCACCACGTCACCCAAGTTCACAGGCAAAGCATCATACAGAAGAGAGCCTTGGACAGGGTCCTCATTCACCTCAGGCTTGACGTGCACCAACATCTCCCTCAGGATGTGAGCACTGTCCTAGAAAGGCTGTGAAGAGGAAAGTGTCAGCGAAGGTGCTACAGCTGTAAGTGCGTCAGCGTTGATTCTCCTCTTAAGAGGAAAGGCTGTGAAGGGGAAAGTGTCAGCGAAGGTGCTACAGCTATAAGTGCGTCAGCGTTGATTCTCCTCTTAAGACTCCCTTTACCTTTTTCTGTAATGTCCGTAGCCAGCTACCTTGCTCTCTTTTATGCAATTTGCCATTCTGTGAGAGACCCCAGGGGCTGGAATTCCAAAGCAATGTTTTTTGTAACCAGTGTGCACTAATAATTCATATGCCAGCTTCAACCTTTCCCAAATATTAAGGGATCTGGCTTTGGGCCACATTATTTTGGGAGTGGGAAATGCCATTGCTCCATGTTCTGGCCTAGCACTAGCACTTGGCAAATTGCTTTTTTGCTGTACTGAGGAGTTCAGGGTTTCTTTTCTTTTTTTCTTTCTTTTTCTTTCCTTTCTATTGTGCTCTTAGATGGTCAGCTCTAAAAGAGCTGGTTCCTGACGTTGCCAAGCACCCCTTGGTGCTGAGCCCATCCCACTCACTGCCACTGCTTCACTGAAAGAAGTGATCACAGCAGGTAAGCAGCCCTTTAACCAGCTTTGTGAGTTCAGGGTGAACTTGGGAGATGTCTTCGATGTTGATAGTGGCCATGCAAGTGTTAACCCAGTTTCTAGAGGCACTGAGCAGTTGAAGTTATCACCACTTTCCCCTGCAGTAATGAGCACACAGTGCTTCTGAAAACCCGCATTAATTAGCCTGTTTAATATTTTAAATAGCCTTTGCCTTGACCTGAGAGTACAGCTACACCAGTAAATACAGCACTGCTCACTAGCCCTGAGGGCAAGCAGCGTGACCCAGCCTGTGTCCCTACAGCTGAATCTCTTCACCCCTCAGCCTTGGGTGGCCTTACCCGTGTCTGGCCACAGTCCGAGAGTGAGCTGGCACAAGCCAAATCCATGCCAGGAAGCGTGCTCAGCACAAAACCAGCATTGGATGATCCCCAGACAGTGCTCAGGCCCTGGGCATGTTCAGCACAGATGTGTTCTTGGAGATAAGGATGAGCCACGGGGAACGTGTATACTGCAAACTCATCTATCCATATGCACCATGAGAAGGGCAGGTTGATGATGGCCAAGTTTCAACAATAAAAATCTCACTGCCTTGTTGCTTTCTGAATTTTCAGCAAGGAAAAGGCCTTACTGCCGGCCGCAGGAGTAAGGCTTAGCATGGGAGGTCCTCCTGGGGTCACTCAGAGAGCTGCAACGATGGCACCAGCCCAGAGCAACCAGGATTGATCCCACATTGCCAGTTGCTGGACCATTTCATGGGCATAGCGGGTAGATAAGATTCTGAAAATGCCACAAGTGGCTTAGCTGCACCCCTTTGGCACTGACTGTCTTGGCTCTCCTGCTCTTGCAGCTCCACTCCCCCGTTGTGCGGGCTCCGTGCTTCTCCTTCCTTCAGGCCCTTAGGAGGGGACAGCTGATCTTGCTGAACGGCTCATGCACGTGTGCACCAGGAGCAATGGCTGGTGTTACCCGGGAGGAGAAGTCATGTGGATAAAAAAGGGAAAATGAATCCCTGTCTCTCAACACTCCCCAAACCAGCCTGCAGTAACGAGTCGCACCGCTGCCGGCTTTCTCGGAGCCAAATGCCAGCAACCAGATTATCTTCGTTTTTAACTGTATGATGGGCTTTTCTGTGATTGTATTGTTTTGATTGAGTATTCCTTGGGTCGGGTTCAGTTTTCGACCAACATCAGTCCCAAGCTGAGCCTTGGAGTATTCTAATGAGGTCAAGAAGCTACCACAAAATTTAGAGCAAATGGTAAAAAAGAAACACTGGTGACAGGTCACTTATAATTTTAAAGAGCAAGAGGCCCCCCCGCCCCCGCCCCCGGCAGGCTGCCCTTTTCTGTCTGTAATCTGCCCTACAAAGCGGATGGGAGATAACTCGGTGCCAGATCCCTCCCCTGGGCCCATGAAAGCGGTTTTAATTTACCAGTGCGTTAGCTCGGCACTGCAGAGCCCGAGCAGAATGAG
>NW_010562598.1:0-9438 GCF_000687285.1 Phaethon lepturus
GTTCCCACCGCCGCCCCACACGCCACCGGGGAAGCAGCTGCCTCAGCACCCTTCTGCTGCCGCTCCAGGGGGGCCACCTGGCCCCCGCCACCCCTCAGGTAGCGCACGCCTCCGCCCTGCCCCACGGCCCTGCCGTCTCAGGGGAGCGCCCGCTGCAAGATGGCCTGAGGGGAGAGGGGCACCACGGCGTCCCCCCCCAACGGCAACACCACCAGCACCAACAACAAAAAAAGAATGATACTTTTATTTTCCACAGATTTTTAAAGATACTTTGCTACATACTTTATGAATTTTCTATCAGACTATACAGGTTCGTCTTCATGGAGTCCGACGTTGTACAATTGTAAAGTGATATGTTTGGTAGTGTATCTATAATGTTTTAAAAAGTTTAGAGTTTCTTTTTTTTTTTTTTTAATTTATTTTTGGAATGTACAGTATATGAGGTAAAATTAAGATTACATTAAAAATTGTCTTCAATGCAGTAATATGCACTGAGGCTCAAATGGCAAATACACTATTAAATGACTATCAAAAATAGGAGCTCATTTGAATTTTACTATGAAAAACATAAGTCACTGCAGATTAACTGTAGTAACAAATCTTATCATTTTAGACATTCAACCGTAAGAAATCTCTGGGCTGTTACATGCAATCCTCATTTTGCACTGCCAAACATGGCACTTTTAAGAAGGTTCTAGAAAACATCAGTTATCGCGGTATCCTGCGGGAAGGTATCAACCTATACGTACAAATGACAAATTTGAAATAAATTGTAAACATACAGTACATTTTAAAGACAGATCGTTCTCGCCACATGGAGGCCAGGTTCTTCGCCATTTCTTTTTTTTTTTTTTTTAAATGAAACTCAGCAACATTATTCTACAGCACAGATCATTAGACGTAGAAACAATTACAATACATGCCCGTTCTAATATAAGAGAAATTCTTCAGAGATCTTCAAAGCACAAGACAGAGGTTCCTTTTTTTATTATTATTAAGACTGACAGAAGTGTGTAATACCATTAAAAATGCTAAACTGAACACAACTAGAAGTCATTAATGATCCACTATCTTGTAACTCAAATAAATTAAAAATAGCTAATTACAAAGTGTATAACAAATAACGTAAGTGTGATGAGACAAGGATTTTTTTTTTTTAAAGATAGTTTCACTACAAGCTTTGTGTCACTGGCAATCATTGACATCTAGCAAGATGTTCAATGGGACACTTGATAAAATTCAGTCTGGTCATTCAAGAACTCACAAATGCAAGCTCACAAAACATTGATGAGTTATGCAATTGCAAAGTGCTCTAATGCAACATTAACTACATGCAATCAACAATTTGGTACAGTATCCAAAGAGACATTACATTAAACATTAGGATCTCAAGAAAAAAGCAGCTTTAAGTTTTCTGGTGCAAATTACTACGCTTCGTCTTCTGATTTGGTGCCCCAAAGAAAGAAAAAGAGAAAGAAAGAAAGAAAGAAAGAAAGAACAAACAAACAAAAAAAAGGCAGTGCTTGATTCTGGTGGATATGGCAAGTGAATGTTTAGGGAAACAGCAAAAATTCAATAATAAATTTTATCTCAAAAACCTATTAACTAGCCAAAATCAGAGGGCACAGACATCTGTATAAACTGCATCCGGTCAAAAGTCAACTTCAGAAATGTGTTTTTTCAATTTAAATAGTAAGTCTAAGAAGTTCACTCACACTCTCCCTTCTATATTCGCAAGAAGTAAAAGAGGCATTTTTGTAAGTAAGCATCAAATCCTGGGGGTAAGATAAACCACTTGTGCCATCCCCTTGTAGTCTTTCAAAAACATCTACTCGCAGTGAAGAACTCCACATTTATCAGATAAGAAGCTTCCTTCATGCAGACTCTTCCATCCAGTTTATTATTTGCTGCCTGAGAAAAGCCCCTTCTGTTTTTTAGCATAAATCCTGCTTCCCAAATAATTAAGACAAATGAGGAGGTAGAAATACAGCGCTAAATTGCTTTCACAGCATCAGATTAATATTGTATACAGCACAAGTTTGTTAGTGTAAGTAAGTTTTAAATGTGATCTACACGTTCTTCCCTGTTACGGTAACAACCCTCAAAAGTGTGGGCCAGGAAACCATCTTTACACTCGTGTTTACTAGTCAAACCCTTTCCATTAAACACTGCTTGCCTGCCCCATATAGAGTTCGTACTGCAAGAAGGCATGTTAAAGAAAAGATTGTATTTCTGTGGCTTGCATTCTAATAACATGTGTCAGCCTATACCTATCAGTAAGCATTTGAAAGTGGCTGAAAAGGTTTGCATCAGTCCCAATGCCGGTGCTAAATGCCTGTTTTTGTAAAAGCAAGAGAACAGAATCACTTTTAGATTATGAGAAAGTAAAATGTAATGGGCAGCATTCTAAAATAAATCTATCTTCTTCACTTTATTACGAAGTACTGAATGATAACAGCAATCAGAATGGAAAAGATAGCAAAAAGTGCAAGGATGACAGCAGCGCACACCTGGTCGCTCTGTGACCATTGCGTCCTTGCGGTTTGCACAGCGTCCTTGTTGGTGCTTGCCGGTGGTTCAGTCCTCTGAGAGATGAATAGCACTGGTGCACTGTAGGGGCCTATCAGCTCCTGATGACCTCCTGTCTCTTGGCACTGTCGAATGGCACATGCGCGGAAACGGTACTCGCAGTTCAGCTGGAGGCCTGTGTATCGGAATGACCAGTCGGAACCCTTATAAATCTGGCAGTAAAGAACAAAAAAAAAAAAAAAAAAAGAGACACATCAAGTAAAAATGCCCCACATACACAAACATATCTCAGTACGGTTTTGTGAAGGTTAAGGGTAAAAAGTATGATTTCTCACCACTGTTTTTGCCCACGCAAAGAAAAATGGGCAAAAAGCTCACAAATGCAATTTAAATGCCAGATAAAGTCTCTGGTCCTTTTAGTGGAACACAGGAAAGAACTACAAGCGCTTTCACAGCATGTTGAGTACACGCCAAATAAACTCTGTCAGAAGCCCCAGCGTTAAGCTGTTTTTAGTGACCACTTACAATGTAAATGCTACACCATGGGATATAATATACAGTATCGTATGACAGGAAGTTAGGTAACTAAATCTGTATCAAGCTACTTCATTAAGTCTAATCCAATCCAGCATACTTTGTTGGAGTTAAGATATTGTGTGTTTAAACTATTATCATTTATCCCAATAACCACTGTATCATGAAAGACGCAAGGAGGCGACTCCTTTCTGTGATTCTCAATTTCCATCAGATCCCGAGACACAGATGACTTTCACAAGGGTGTTCTCCACGGGCCTCTCAGGTGGCTGGTTAACTCAAGGAGACTCTCAAGTTCAGTTCACAAATCTTTGGCACAGAGAACCTAATTCACTGAAATTTTGATGCTGGTTTCTCAAATTAATTAATTTTCAGCTACGTAAAGATCCTGTAAAAGCAAATGAAACCCCATGGCGGGTGCAATTGTCTGTTTACAGGTATATAAATAGGTGCTGAGCTATTAAGTGGGTAGCATAGTACAATTTGACTTCTCTCTTTAAACTCCTTAAACCCACCCCCCCACCCCTATTATCTGTATTTGCTTTATTTAATTGGTTGAAGGATACAGAAATACTCTGTCATGCGTAAGTTTTTCCTACAGTTATGATACTGTTAGACAGTATTTCACAAATGCAAACTACCAACCATTCAGTGAAAGAAGCAGGTGATCTCTTCCCATTTTCATGGGCTGCTGCTCTGCCTGTGGCTACTCACGGGCTCAGAAAGTCCTCCGACCAGAAGGCAGCTGAGCTTTACTGGAACCTACAACCTACAGACTTTTCTTTCTCTCAAGAAATTGTTCCCACACTGAGACAGGGCAGGCCATCGTAAGTGCAGCTTCCTCAAATTCTGCTAATTTTATCACACATTGGGTAGCAAGCAAACAGGCCACAGACATGCACCCTACTCTAGCTACAGCTACACCAGCTGGCATGGGTTACTGTCCTCAGCTGCTTGTCCCCAGTGCCTTGCCAGATGTTGCCTTCCCCTCAGATGTGTTCGCTGGGGTATTATACAGTTGCTTCCTAACCCCTTTAAGAGCTTGACTGATGTATATAGCTCAAACAGCAGATTACTAACTTATTTTGTCTGAAGCATGGAGGGAGCAACAACATGAGCAACTCGGCTGACAGATCAGGGAGAAGGAGAGCAGAGTGAAGTTTTTGGCAGGGAAATGGTAGTAAACAGCTTGCAGTGGACTTCCAAGCAGTTTACTTTTTGTTCATGTCAAGGAAAATTGTTACCATCATGTCTAAGTATCGTAAAGGCTGTTTCCATGCTTCTTGACTATTCCAATTTTAATTTCTGCAAACTAGTCTTCTCATTCTATTTTAATTTACTGCGCTAAACTGTTCTGGAGAGGCAAAAGGAATGATGCACCTCAGTCTACTTTGTTATTTCCAGGCTTAAAGCGTAACCTTTATTTTGTTGTCCAGCTCATTTGGCAATGCACATTGCTAATCAAAGCATGATTTCACTCTGTGTCTAGAAGCAACACTGACCACGCCTTACTTACATACTTAATGCTGCATTTACAATTTTAGAGTTACAATAAAGAATATTCACATGGCAAGATAACAAGCACCTTGGATTATTGTTCATCTTTTACTGAAAAAATTAACAAATGGACATAACAAACATAGCACTACACTAAAAGTTATGCATTATGAAAATATTAAGGCCTATTATCTACCAAAGCACAGGAAAAAGGTAAAAGGTATTTAATATTGACCTATAATAATGTTATAATTTACCAGAATTAATGGTGCTTCCTTTCCGGAAGGATACGTGCTTGCTTAATAGTGTGAAACAGTTTCCAAGCCTAATTTTATATCAATTATCAGGCAGTTCATAGGGAAGAAAATTAGCACTGCACATCCTCTTTTAAATGCAGACTAATTTGTAGCTTGGCGTTTCAAACTGCATCTTTGGATAATCAAACCTGAAATTAAAACACATTCTCAACTGCTCGACCCTTGTAGTTACACCATGCCCTACTACTGAAATGGTCCTATGGTAAGAAAGTAATCACTGAATTATATTAAAACCAGTTACATTGCCTAAGTAGGGGGTCTTTCTTATCTGCAATTCTCTGAAGTATGACTTTGACAAATGAAAGCTTTTATAATATTGTTTACCGCCTTCAAACACCTCTTAGTGCAAAGAGACCCCTTTGTTCTTATAAGTCTCAACTCTGTCCATTAGGCAGATGTTTTCTTCTTGTCGGTTCTTCCCATTAGTGGACAATTTCCTCACCACTTAAGGTGTCAAGTTGTATTCAGTAAAGATCACTGTAACCCAGAGAGGCTGCAACTTACTACAGTATTTATATTACTCAAATCTCTTTTCTCCATGACAATGGTTTTAGGAGATACTACCTTATATTATTTAGTAACAAAAAGTTTGCATAGTCACTAAAAATATACTGGAACACAGTAATCTTTGATCTAAACTATTTATCACAAATACTAATTGAAGAAAAATACAGTAACTTAAACACATCACACCTGTTTGAATTCCGAGTCTTTTCCCACCATGACCTGAAGACAGTAGATAACTGGATCACCCTTCATGGGCTGTAGAACCTCCCATGCGATGTCACAAGTGTGATCGTTTATTCTTTCTATCCTTGGTGCTGAAGGAAGAAAACACAAAAGTGACAGCTAGCTCTGCTTGCCCCATCACTTAGTATTCTAAGGACTTGTAAAATTCTGCATTCTATTTGCTATTTTGTCTCAGAGAAACAAAAGATTCAGATTCTTCCTACAATGTTTTCTGGAACAACAACTAACAATTCACATAAGTCTCTATTACTAGTTTAGGTATCATCCAAGAGAAAGCAAGTAAAATCTGGTGACTGCAAATGTGTATCGTATGCAAAAAAAAAAGCTGCTATGCTTACAATTACTCTAAACATGCTAGGAAGAATTTTCACCTCAAGTTACTGTAGACAGCCTGGTTGCTCTCTCCTGCTAGGCAAGGATTCTAAGTGCAAACCTTCTGGTGTCAAAGAATGCATAAATCCCAAGTCTCTCATTTTTTTGCTCTTCATTGAGCAAATATTTTAGGTTTTAGGCAATTACATGAAAGAAGCATTCCCTTACTATCCCTACGTGCACTTGGAAAAGGCTTAGCATTCAGAATACCCCAAATACAACAAATACCAAAACCAACTTGCCATCCCCCAAATGAAAAAAGCACCTTTACCTTTCAAGGCAGCTGGAACAGATTTGGGAGTAGTGAAAACATATTCTTGAGAAAGGGGACCTTCACCAGCTTCATTACATGCCTGAATACAAAATTTGTATGATGTGGACTCACTGAGTCTTTGTACTTTGTATGTATGACATGGTCCTCTGTATAAGGATACAAACCTGAAAATGGAAAGAGTAGCTTATTTCAAACACAGAAAAGGACTTCCAAAGTAGCTACAATATGGTCTTGAAATCTATTCCCATAATTTCTCAGAACCTAAAGATAAACCCAGAAATATTTATTTCAGATTTAAGCAATGTTCTGGCATTATTATAAAACAGTAAGCTCATCTTCCAGGGCCAAGCTTTTATTTCTCATGTCTTTCAAGTAAAAATCTCTTTTACACAAAGAGTACTACAGATTTTCCCTTGGCAAAAATGATCCTAGACATTTTCAGAAAACCTTCTGCGCTTGAAACAATGGGAAAGAATAGCAGTTCGCTCTCTCAGTGAGCTGCGTACATGGCTTTTTTTTTTTTTTGGCCATCTACTCTCCCAGCATCTTTAGCTTTTCAATATTAGGTAACTAGATTTTAGCTTTTTGCTCCTTGCCAACTCTCCCTTACTACACCTAAGAAAGGGTCATAGATCCAACTGCTCTTGTACATCATTGCCAGAGACGAGTGACTGATGAAGCTCACTCAGACCTGCACAGGAGGCCAGAGTCACACTTGTAGCGCACACGAAGTCCCATTCTGAGAGCTCTGTAGACTGGCCATTCTCCTTCATGTTGTAATTCTTACATAGACTCATCTTGGCAGCTCTCATTTGATTTTCAATTTTGGTATCCCCAGGACACAGCGCAAGTTCATCTCTTTTTCTGCAGGGCTTATTGTCTACTTCAACTTTTTCTTTTAAATTTAAAACAGATGGCATCTGCACATGACCTAGTCTTTGGTAACGACAATGAATTTCTTTCCAGTTAAGAGTCTAATTTCTTTTCCTGCTTACAGCACAGCAATTTCACATAGCAGATCTATTTTGTCTCACTGTCAAGCTAAAGCTACTCAGAGATTCAGACATGGTACGTCATACAGCAGTACTGTTCATTTTACCATTTAGGCAAGGGTATTTGCTGTACCATCTCAGCTTACATTCTGATTTAACGTGAGAGAAGGGATCCCTTAAAATAGTAATTTCTACTATATGAGTTTATTTTCCACTAAAAATTATTGCATATAAAGACAACAGAGAGTAAAGAATTCATCCCTTTCGATATCAAGTACATAAAATCCACAACACTGATTAGACTCAATACTTTGACTAAACGTGAGAGGGAGAAAAGTGTGCTGGTATGAAACATTTCATTAAACTCTTCATATTGAAAACTATGAAGTTTTGAATCTTGTACTTCCCAGCATGGAACACGAGGGCCCTTCTTGCCTTGCCAAGTGAGATGACCTCATATGTCTGTTGTAAGTTCAGCAAAGCATACAGAATTTTGCCTTTCGTTGCCATTCCCAAGCATCAGACCACAGTGACATGGGCAGATTAAAGCGATACCAAAACCAACCTTCCGTTCTTATCCTCCATTTGGAGGTGGTACTGAATGGAGTCAGTTAATGCTTTTGCAGTTCCCTCTCCCCACTTCAGCTTGAGAGTCTGAGAACTGTATGCAGCACACTCCAGGCGAGGTGGATCTGGAGGGAGAGGCTTTGTTTTCAGTTTTATGGTGTGGCTGAAAGGACCCGCTCCGAGACTGTTTAGGGCTTGAATACGTACTCTAGTATTTGAAAAGAGAGAGAATAAATTAACTTGAAATTAGATTCTAAAAAATAACTGGCCATTTCCACCATTCCCATTCAAGAGAGAATAATGGTACCAAATAGATGGTACTTTCTACAATGAAGACTTTTATCAATATTATGTTTTGATAGACTGTCATGAATATGCAGGAGTGTCACTTTCCTTGCCACATTTTAAGGAGTTGGATAGATTCAAAATAAAACTATGTTAGCATATTTTCATCATTCACATTAATGAAAAGATGCAAAAGCTCTACCAGCTACTTCAAGAGTGGTCCATCTTCCTGACCCCCACAGGCCTTGTACCAAAATTTTTGATAGCCACATTGGAGACATGAGAGAAGGTAAAAAAATACCCACCCGCAAAAAAGAGGTGAATCCATATCTTTGGCTATTATATCACGTGAGTTCAAGGATGACTACAGGAAAGTTTTATGGGCTTTTTGGAACAGATCCAATACATGTGAAAATAAAGTGATGGCGCCCAGCCACCTCTCTTGCTGTTTTCATTGGTAACACATCTCTGGGTGCCTGCAAACGAGCCACCTTGGGTCTGCTTGGAAAGCAAGAGGGGAAACTAGAAGTCAAAGGACATGTGGCTGAGTGGTTTGTAGAACTTGATGTTCAGGGATAAATTTTTTTGGGGGTACTCCATGGAAAAGAATGCTGGCATTAGGTTTACAAGTAAGAATTAGAAGTAGCCAAGAAATTTGTTTCTAAAAAGGAAAAGCAGAAAACAGATAAATGTGAGGCTCTTTACATATCTCACAGGTAGCTCTCACAGAGCGCAAAGTGTGTCTCGTCTCATTTTACAGACTAACATTTGCTTGTCTAAAATAGTTTCTAGGTAACTGGAAAAAAGTAATCACAATAATTAAATTCTGAAACAGTCCACCACACAATTTCAAAATATTGAAACACAAATGTGTGTGCAGGCTTATGAATAAATATTTCTTCTTTACTACAGTAATATTTAACATGATGATAATTTATTACAGCACAGAACTAAGGTTAATATATGCAATTTTTTATTTGCACAAAGAATTGATAGTGTAATCTATAAAAGCACTTTTGTGGGTAGAAGTACAGAAGTATCTCTGCAACAGAAGCTTCTCTTTTCAGTTTGTTGACAGAGAGAGCAACAGCTCTTCAAATTGCCAGAATTATTGTTAAATATTTATAAGGCACACAGAAATATTGTAGTCTTACATAAAGCATTAAAAAAGTACAAACAAATCTTTAAGGGTTCAGAAAACTGCATAGCCAGATAATATCCCAACTATACTGAAATCAGTGTGGGCTTAAATTCTGACTTCAGTGGGGCTGACATTCTCCTTTAAGTTTTAGCACCGAGGACGTGTTTTTGTAGCAGGAAT